>NW_023659040.1:20000-22341 GCF_015228065.2 Penaeus monodon
TATATATATATATATATATATATATATATGTATATATATATATATATGCGTGTGTGTGTGTGTGTGTGTGTGTGTATGTCTGTATGTGTGTGTGTGTGCGTGCGTTTAAATACATACATATATACGCATATATATACGCATGTGTGTGTGTGCGTGTGTGTATGTGCGTGCACACACACATAAACACACACACATTTATTTTAGTTGCTCAGTCGCATTCCTCATACGCAAGTATTTTCTTGTGGTTTTATATTACTCTAGTACAAGATTTAATAGATTACATTTAATTGGCAGAGTCATAGCATTTCTGTCATTCATTACGGCCCTTCTTACATTCTTCGTGAAAAAGAAGAATATATTAATTCTTACTATCCCGTTCTGTTCCAGTTGTGAAAAGGGTACAGCCACCGATTGACTTTGAGCTGTACGGACCACCAAGGAATCCTTAAAGGAACAACTCTTCACTCTGCTGCCATTCCGATAAAACCAGGAGTCAGGGATACATAAATATATTACATTCTATGCATATGAGTAGATAACAACTGCAATAGAGGAATATTTATGAATTTCTTGTGTATTTATTATCCAATTTCGTGAATCTGAATTCGGGAGATAATGAAATAATCATAATAGTTCAGTGATTATTCAGTCACTGTAAAAAAAAAAAAAAAAAAAAAAAAAAAAAAAAAAAAGTATTAATGAGAACGACAGTCATCTCCAAATCTAAAGAATCTGACCACGTCATCCAAAAGAACATAACATTCTATGAAACTTATCGTCTATCAGACTTCCTTCAGAAACAAATGAACAGTGCAGTAGATAGGGTATAAAGCTCATTAACTCCAGGAGCTCCATAATGTTTACTCTTCCTGCACTAAGAGGAAATGCCGTTTCAAATCTCGGACAACGATGTGTGTGAGGAGAAGCAGCATGTTTATGTCTAATTTACTTTAAATATTTTCATAGATAATAGAGTGGTTATAGAAACTGAATATAAGGGAATGAAACTGATTTTATGTGTACTTTTTGCAAAATAGGAAAATGTAAAGTAGCGACGGACAATGCTACTGATTCTCGCCAGAACTGCCTCTTCAGGAATCCTTGCTCGCGGCAAATTATATTACCCAAATCGCAAGAGGTCAGGATATTTGCCCTATAGTAAGTTTAAATATATTGGTTTGTTATAGAAAGAGACACCTAACTCTAAGTCTTAAATCCAAGAGAAAATTTTGACTTTGACTTTGCCTAAGCGTTCATACTGGCTAGAGTATAGCGTTCATACTGGCTAGATTATAACAGAAGGAAGCTGAGAGAAAAGTTTGCAAGCAGCAAGTGGTAGACATTAGCACAAGGACAAGAATCATGAATGCCTTTGTTGAGCAGTATAACTATATTGGCTGATGAAAGTGTGTGTGTGTGTGTGTGTGTGTGTGTGTGTGTGTGTGTGTGTGGGTGTGTGTGTGTGTGTGTGTGTGTGTGTGTGTGTGTGTGTGTGTGTGTGCGTGTGTGTGTGTGTGTGTGTGTGTGTGTGTTTGTGTGTGTGTGTGTCCGCGTGTGTGTGTGTCATCATGCATATTTTCTTTAACTGCTGTGTGTGTTTTCTAACAAACATCAAAAGAGATGGCCATTTGTATGCTCTAATTAGGTGTTCTGAGTTATCATGTAATGACCCGACAATATATTCACACATATATATGAATATACATATATATATATATATATATATATATATATATATATATATATATTCATCATCATCAAGGGGCTAACGCCGACGGGGGCGCATGGCCGCATCCACCCTTCGCTTCCAGCCACGAGGATCCCTCGAGGCGAGTCTCCAGGCAGGCACACGGCCCATCTCTAGTTCCTCACGACAGGTCTTGTCGAGCTGCCCAAGCCATGATCTCCTAGGACGTCCCACAGGTCTCCTCCACCCAGGGTTGTCTCGCAGAGAGACAACCTGGTGGGCAGGGTCGTCCATAGGGAGGCGAGCTAGGTGGCCATATAGCCTGAGTTGGCGATCCCGGATTATGCAAGTAACAGGTCCCATGCCAGTCTCACGGTGTAACCACCGGTTGGACACGTGGTCCTGCCCAAATGTACCCCATGATCCGGCGAAGGGACTTGTTACAAAAGGCATCAAGGCGAGACTCCAAGGCACTGGATAGCGTCCAGGTTTCACTTCCATAGAGCAAAACTGGAAGTATCAAGGCCTTGAAGACACGCAGCTTGGTCCTTCTTCATAGGTACCGACATCTCCAAACGCTCTTGTTGATCGAGTTCATGGCTCCTGTTGCCAGACCAATCCGTCTACTGACTTTCCTGGTCTGACAACCCAGAG
>NW_023659041.1:0-2500 GCF_015228065.2 Penaeus monodon
CCCCGGGGTTTTTTGGGTTTCAAAAGGGGAAAAAAAAATAAGGGTTTAGTGGGGGGGGAATTGAAAAAAGGTTTTTTCTGAAATCGTTGTGGGTTTTCTTTTAAGTTTTTTAAATTTATTTCTTTTTATCCTTTTACTTTGCTTGGTTTTTTTAGATCGTTTTTTAAGATAAAAAAAACTTTTCTCTCCAGTGCTTTTCTCGGGAAAATATTTCAAGACAATCAAACGATTCTGGGGGGGCCCAGGGGTTTTTTAGATTGTGCCGACGAGGGAAAGGAACTCTGCTTTGTACAGTTACCCGATGTCCTCTACTGTTGTATGATTAACAGTTGTAAGGGGAAATTTTTTTGATTTAAGGGGATCGCTTCATATTGCCCCCCCCCCCTGCCCCCACACTGTAAAATGAAAGTTTGGGAACTTTATCTGCTTATATTTATTGGTAACCAAAATTCTAATACCAAAAACCCCCCAAAACAAAACCCCACACAAAAAAAAAAACCCCCCCCAAAAAACCCCCCCACCAAACCCCCCCAAACCCCAAAAAAAAACACCCACCCCAAAAAACAACCCCCACACCACACCACACACCACCACACACACAAAAAAAACACCACACCAACACCACCCCCACAAACACACCCCCCACACACACACACCCAAAACACACAAACCCCACACACCAAAAACCCCAACCACACCACACACACACACCAAAACACACACACAAAATAATTTTAATATTTTATTAAATAAAATTAAAAAAAAAAAAAAAAAAAAAAAAAAAATTTTTTTTTTTTAAAATTTTTTTTTTTTTCCCCCCCCCAAAAACCCAAAAAAAACCAAAACCCCCCCCAAAAACCCCCCCCCCTTTAAACATCCCAATTTTCCCCAAAAAACCCCCAAAAAAAAAAACCCCCCCAAACCCCCCCACACCAAAAACCCCCCCCACCCCGGGGGAAAAATCCCCCCCCCAAAAAAAAAAAAAAAAAAAAAAAAAAATTTTTTTTTTTTTTTCTTCGGGCCGCCCCCTTTTTTTTTGTTTTTTTTTTTGGCCTTTAAATTTTTCCCTTTAAACATCCCCCCCTTTTTCCCAAAAAAAAAAAGGGTAAAAAAAATAATTAAAAATTGGGGGGGGGTTTTGTTTTTTGTTTGGTTGTCATTCTTTTTACATATACAAAATAAAATATATATTATTAAATAAATATTTTATATTAATTTTAATCTATTTATATTTATATTAAAAACATAAAAATTTATAAAATAAAATATATATTTATATTATATAATTTTTTTTTTTTTTTTTTTTTTTTTTTTTTTTTTTTTTTTTTTTTTTTATTTTTATTTTTTTTTTCTCTATTATTATTTTATTTTAAATAACCTTATATATATAATTTTTTATTATTAAATTATATTTATATATTTTACACCTTATTCAATTTATATATTTATCTAAATTTTTTTTATTTCCTTTTTTTATATTTTATTTGTTATTTATTATATTTATTTATAATTTTTTTTTTTTTAAAAATTTTTTTTTTATTTTATTTTTTTTTTCTTTTTAATTCTTATATTTTTTTCTTATTTTTTTTTTTTTTTTTTTTTTTTTTTTTTTTTCCCCTTTTCCTTTTTTTTTCTGGGGGGCTTCCCCTGCGGTTGGGGTTGTCCAGGGTCCCAATTCTTCGGCCCCCATGGGGGGCCCCTCCCAGCAGGAGGAAAGTCCTTTCCTGTTCAGGGGGGAAAATAGGCTCTGGCCCCTGGTCCACTCAAAACTCCCTGTCCCTCAGGGGCCCAAAACCCCAATTTTCCCCCTTTGGAACCTAAGGGAGGAGGAGTTGCGTGGCCCGCCAAAAGGCGTTTCCCCCTCCCCATTTCAAAAACCCCGTCCCTAGGACCCAATTTTTCCTTAAAAGACAAGGGGGGACCCTTTTCGAGGCAGTCTTTCCATCGACTCCAAAACCCGCAATACCCTTTCCGGGGGAGCTTAAGCCGAAACTCGGAAAAGTTTTTCCCCGGCGCCCCAGAAACAATCCCCCCCCCCCCCCCCCCCCCCCCCTTGCATCGTTCCTGGTGCTAGGCTAAACCTGCTGAGAGGGCCCAGGAACGTTCATCGGAATCTTGCTGAGGGGTCAAGGGCCATTTCTTGGAAATGATTCGCCCTGCCTACCAACCCCTGAGAAAACTAACCCTAAGCCCTCCTGATCAGCGGGGGCGGATCATCTCAATCAGTTGGGGTTGAGTATTTTGACAGTTGTCCCAGGTGGCCCTAAAACAGTTCTTGGTGCAAGCGATGTCCTCCCTGTCCCGGGACCCCCCCATCGGCGAGGATCCTCCCCCCAAAAAGGGTTTTGGGGGGTTTCCAAGCTGAAGAGGGGGAAAAGCTCAGGCATATGTGATTCCCTGTAAACTGCTAAGGTTTGGGGTGAATCTAGGGTTTGGGGGCCTCAACATCCGACTCCATTTGGCATCTGGTACATTCCCCCGACCTGGAGGGGCGTGGTCA
>NW_023659041.1:7500-22339 GCF_015228065.2 Penaeus monodon
AACCCCCCTAAATTAATAAGCTACAAAAGGGGAAAAAACCCCAAACATCACACAAACACTCAAAAAAACCCCCCCCCCCACCCCAAAACCCCAAAAAAAAAAAAAAAAAAAAAACAACCTTTTTTTTTTGAAATAAAATAACCCCCACCCCTTTTTATTATTTATTTTAAAAATTTTTAAAAAAAAAATTTTTTTCCCCCCTTTTTTCCCTTTTTTTTCCCCCCCCCCACACGCCCAGACCCCGACACCAAGTAATTTTTAAAATTTTTTGGGTTTTTCAAGGGTCACCCCCGCTTTTTTAAAAGGGGGTTTTAAAAATAAATTATTTAATTTTTTTGGTGTGGGTGTTTGTTAGATATTTTGGGTTTATGGGGTGGGGGAAACCCTTTTTGTTCGCCCCCCCCCTTTTTTTTTTTTTTTTTTTTTTTCAAAAAAAAAAAAAAAAAATATATATATATTATATATTTTTATGGGTTTTTTTGTTTTTTTTTTTTGGGTGTTTTTTTTTAGGGGGGTTTTAGGTTGGACCATCCTAGATAGATAGGTAAATAAAAAAAAAGATAAAATAACCCTTTTCCTTTTTCCTGGAAAGTCACACCTCCCGCCTCCACCATTCCTTTACTTACCCTTTTATTTTCCCGTAAACGCTCCCCAATCGTACCTTCTTTTTCCCCCCTTTTTTTCCCATCTCCTTTTCCCTTCCCCCTTCGCCGTCGCAGCATCGCTCCTAAAATCCTGTTTCCGACACCACGGTAGTCCTACCCCACGGCATGCTGGTGACCCTAGGCCTTGGCGGTCGCTCCTGCTGCCACGGATCATCTTCCTCCCGCTTTCTGGCGAGCCCCGCGCGCCCCACGCTGCCCGGGCCCCACGTCCCCGCGCAGTTAGTGCCCAACGGCTCAGGGGTTTCGGGTGTGGTGCTTCCTGCTCTGAGATCCCTCTTCGGGTTTTTATGGGATAGGCCGGGTTTCATTTTGTGGGCGCGCGCGCGCCGGGGGGTGTGGGGTTTGTGTGTGTGTGTTGTGGGTTTTTTTGTGTTGTGTGGGGGGTGCGTGTTTTTTTTTTTTTTTTTTTAAATTTTTTTTTTTTTTTTTTTTTTTTTGTGATTTTTTTTTTTTAAAACCACACACACACACACACACACACACACCCCACCACACAAAACCCCACACATAATATATATATATAATATAATTTATATATATATATATTAATTATAATTATAAAATTTCAAAAATATACATTATATACTATTTTTAACATGTTGTATATTTTTTATAATATAAAAATAATTTTATAATAATAAAATTTATAATATATTATATACACAATACATATATAATAAATATATATATATATATATATATATAAAATTATTATATTTTATTTATTTATATATATATCTTTTTATTTATATATTTTTATAATATAATATATACCATATATATACCACATATACTTTGTGAGTGTGTGGGTCTATCTACTTCTTCATCTGGTGTGTGTGTATGGTGTATGGTATATTTTTACATATAATATATATTAATATAATAAATTAATATATATATATATTTTATATATATAATATATATAATATAAATATATATTATATATATATTATATATATACATATACAAAATTATGCATACATTTTTATATATATACATACACACACACCAACACAAAAACCAAAACACACCCACCCCAAAATAAAAATTTTTATATATATTATATTTTAATAATATATATTTTAAAAATATAATTTTAATTAAAAATATATATATACCACTAACGTTGTGAAATTTTATCTACTACCCTTTTAAAAATTATATAATAATTTATATAATATATATATTATATAATATATATATAATTTATATATATATATATTAAACGCATATGTGGATATCCGGGCCTCTGCAATTTTCCCAAAGTGCGGGTGCGAGACTGCCGGCCTTCCACCACTTCCGGGTGGAAAATATTTCTTCACACCCCTCGCTCGGGGTGGGCCTCGTTCTGCTGCAGCGGGCCCTCTCTCCCTGATGCCCCAAAGGGGTGGAGTCGGAGGGGGCCAAAGGCTCTGAAACTCATCGCTGGTCTCGCTCCTAACTTGCGGTTTTTGATGGTTCGACGTCGTCTTTTTCCCAAAAAGGCCGAGGAGACCCCAAAAGCAGGTCTCTTTTAAAGCAGAAGGAATTCCCAGAGGAAGCCCCCAAAGCCGGAGAAAAGTTGAACCATCTTCCGGGCGGGGCAAACGTGGTAAACCCCCCCCCCCAAAGCTACGAGGCGTGGCTCACGGCACCCAGGGCCCACAGAGGAGGAGGAGGGGATGGCGCGGGGGGCGAGGCAAAGGGGCAGCCCGGTTACGAGGATTCTGCCGGCGGAGTACTAGTGTTTGGGAAACCCATGACGCTGACAAACCCAAGCAATTTGGAAAATTGTGATTAGTATACCTCTTTTGCTTTAATTGGCAAACCCCCTCCCCCCCGCCTTGAGGTTAACCTCTAAAGCAAAGGCCACTGGAGACAAACCCGACGAAAAACCGTGGAAGGAATTGGGGGCCCTTTCCACCATTCCTTTTGTATATCTGAAATTCAATTCATGCGCTAAAGCCCAAGTCCGAAACCCCATGTTTCCCCGATCGAATCACTTTTATGCATAAAAAACACCAAACACCGAAATGCTTGGTGGAAAGTCTAAATACTTCTCCGCGCTGATGGCAACGCGACAAGAGTATGGGTGGTAGGAAAAAAAAAAGGGCCCGGGAGCCGAGTGGGTTTGAGGTAGGACTCGAGCTGTCTCGGGGGCTATCTGAGTTCGAGGGGCCCCCTTTTTTGGCCCAAGCATCCCGTCTGCTGGCCCAAGCCCGATAAAAGAGAAAATTTTCCCTAAAAAGGAAACACGGCACTCTCCTGAAAGGAACTGGGGCCCACCAGTACTAACCCCAAAGAGCATCACAACAGAAACTACTTAAGTATCACTTGCCCCCCACGGCGGCTCGACATAAACCACCTTTAAAAAGAAAGAAGAGACTCGATAAAAACCCGGGGGGAAGGGAAACGGAAAACCCACCGCCCTTCGCCAAAAAAATCATAAAACCCATGATCGCCAACTCCTTTAGGAGGGGCATTTAAAAAAAAATGTGTGTATCATATGTAACACACACCACACACACACCACACACACCACACCACACACACACACACCACACATCACAGATTGTTTTTTAAGCATAAGATAATCTGGGTCAAAATTTCCTTTTCCCTACCCCCCCCTAAAGGGAAATTTGAGGGGGATTGTCTACATGTTATTTCATCCCTTGGGGCTTTGTTTACCGCCGCCCCCCCCTCCCCCGGCAGGACGGTAGGGGTATCCCGCGGTGGGCCCGGATGAGCAGGACCTTGGGGGGCCCGGGGGGCCCCCCCCCTGCGTCAAGGCGTCCTACAAAAACTCACCTCACCGCCCCTTTTCCCGGAACCGCTTAAAAGGGAAAAACCAAAAAAAAAAAAAGTTGGGGGGACCCAACCCCCCAAAACGGTGAAAATTCGCCCGGGCCCCCCCAACCCCAAAAACCCACACCCACACCCAAAACCCAAAAAAAAACCCCCCAGCCCCGTCAAATGGGAAAGCCAAACCCAAAACCACACCAACCCCCCAACCCCCACAAACCCCCCCCCAAAACCCCCCAAAACCCCCCAAAATTTTTTTTGGGGGGCGTGTTTTTAAAAAAGGGTTTAGAAATTTTTTTCCTTGTTGGCCTCACCCCCAAGTTTTTGGGGTTTTTTTCTACTTTAAAATTTACCCCTTTTTTTTTTTTTTTTTTCCTTTTTACTCCTAACGTCTTTCTTAAAAAACCCCCGAAACCCCCCCACCCCAACCCTCCAATCCCCCCAAAACCCTTCCATATCCCCCCTACCCCACCTAATTATCCTATTCCCCCCAATTTTTCCACCACCAACACCACCCCCCCCCCCTCCCTTTCCACCCTTTTAAAACATTTAAACCCATCCCCAATTTTTTTTTAATTTTTTTGTTATATCCCCCCCTTTTTCCCCCAAATTTCCCCAATTTTTCCTTTTTTTCCTACCATATCCTTTACCTCCCTTTCCCATCTCCATCCACCAACCAACTCCCTTTTTTTTTTCACGCTTTTCAGTTATTTAAAAACCCCTATATTCCCCAAAATTTTTTTCCTATCCTCTTCTCTCTTCCCCCCCATCCTCCCCCCCCCCCAAATCCTCCTTTTCCTCGTCCCCTCTTCTTATTCTATCTTCTTCTTCCCTTTTTATCTTTTTCTTTTGTTTTTTCTTTTTCCCCCCCCCCCTTTCCCCCCTTTTCCTCCATTTTTTTTCCCCTTTCCCCCCCCCCTTTTACCCCCCCGCCCCCTTTTTTTACTACAAACCCCCCTCCTATTTTCCCCCCCCACACCAACAATAATTTTCCCCAAAAAAAATCAAACAAACAACCGAGCTTTTTTGGGGGGGAAAAAAAAAAAACCCAAACAAACCAAAAAAAGCCCTTTTTTGATCGAGCCCCGGGCTGGTTTAATTTCGGGGGGGGAACCCCCTCTTTTTCCATACCGTGACATTTCCCCGCGGGACTTTTCCCTCCGCTCAAAAACCCTCTCGCTGATGCCCTCTTGCAGATTTCCCTTTCCCCAAAGAGCCCTTTCACGCTCATCCTTCCCCCTGACCCCTCTCGAAAAAAACCCCTTTTGCTAAACCCTTTTTTCCCTCACCACTCCCCTCTTAGAGGGTCCCTCGCGCCCAGCTCTCTCTTTTGCTTGTTCCCCCTCACGGGTTCGCCGTCAAAACACGCTCAAGAGTTTAAAGTCACCGGGTCCGCTCAAGTCCCAAAGGGTCCTTCAGGTTTTCCCTGGGGGGGGGCTACCATATGCGGGCAGGGTTACGGAGGGGAATTGGCCCTTTTCCTTTGGGGGTGGCTCTACAGATTTTAGTTTAGTTTTTTTGTATTTTTTTCTTTTCCCTTTTTTTTCTTCTTCCTCCCTCTTTTACTCACTCTCTTCCTGTTCTCCTGAGGGTCTCCCCGTTCACAAAATTACTTCTCGGGGAAAATGAACGTTTTCAATCTCCCGTTTTTTCTCTCCACTGTAAAACCCTTCCGTATTTACAAACCCATACTGTAACCCCTGCGTGTGAATTTTTCTATTTTTAATTTAAAAAAAAACAGGGGTAATAAACCTTTTCCCTTAAAAACCCCCAAGGGGAAGGGTTCTGTTTTTAACGAGCCTTTTTTGTTCGTGGGGCGGTAAAAACCCTCCAAAAGGGACAGTGGGCCCCGGGATAAATATTTACGTATATTAAATTTTGTGTGAAAAAATTCATAAAAAGATATCATAAATATAATCTATAATTTAAAATCAAAAAAAACTTTGGGCTAAAACCAAAAATTTTGCGAAAATAAAAAAAATAAAAATGAACCCCTTTAAAGGAAAAAAAAAGTACATTTAAAAATTAAAACTGGAGGTTTTTTTAACATGGCCCCGCCCCTTTTTTTTTTAAAAGTTCCCCCTCATTTTCTGTGACGGGATTTAAAATTTGGGGGTACTTGTGCCCCTTAAAACGTGAAAAATCAATCCAATTATAAAAAAAAGTCTTGGCAAAAATCCTTACGAAAAAAGGTAACATAAAACCTATGAGACATTTAAAAACTTCACTAATTATCGGCTTTTAATATATTATATCGTTTTACTCTTAAAAAAGGACTGAACATAAAAAGACTGGGAAAAATTTTTTCGAAACCAAAAAGTTAAAACGGGTAAAAAAAAGAAACCCAAAAATCTTGTTATTTAAATTAGTGATACCAGGCGAAAAGGGTTAAAAAAGGTCTTTTAAACCCTAAATTTTCCCCCCAAACACCCTGGGGATGTTTTTAAAGGTATAGGGTATTTTTTATTGAATTTTTTACTTTAAAATTATATAATTCCTACAGGTGGGTAAAAATTTGGCCAAAACGGGGCCCGAAAGCGAAAAAGAACTTTCTTCGACCCCTTTTTTTTTTTCCTGGGGTTACTTACAAAGTCTTTTCATCTTATAGATACCACAAGGCTTTGGGAAACTGTTTAGTGTGGGTTGGGACCCCCAAATAGCCCCCCTAAACCATGAAACCAAAACTGAACTCCCAAAGCATTTTTTTTGGTATAGGGTGAGCTACCATACCCCCTTTTGACAAAACCAGACTGAACAAAGGGCTTCTAAATCCGCGTGTGGGGTGTGTATGTGTGTATGTGTGTTTTGTGTGTGTGGGGTGTTGTGGTGTGTGTGTGTTTGTGTGTGGTGTGTGGGTGTGTTTGTGTGGTGGGGTGTGTGGGGTTTTTGTTTATGTGCCCCGCTTGTTTTCATGTTTTTGGTTTTGAAAAAACACACAGTCAGGGGGGAAAGATGCTATACTATTTTTTTTATTATGCGTTGAAGGGTGAAATTGAAATCAAGCTTAGTGTGAGCTTCTTTCACTTTTAAAAATTACCATTCTCATTAATTCGAAATTTCCATTCGTGAATAAAAAAAAAATAACAAGCCCGGAAACAAAAAAAGGAACCCGGGATAATATAATTGAAAAGTAAGAAAAAAAATGTTTAAAAATAGAAAAAAAAAATAAAACAGATGCATAAAAAAAGGGGGCTGTATAATTTTTTGTATTTTTGCACCTTCTATGAACGCTATGTATACCTCTGTCCCTTGAGGACCCAGACCCTTTCCCCGGGGATCAAGGGCCCAAAATCTTTTTGATTTGCCTGCTCTCCCTCGAGGATCCTTCGGGCCCTTTCTCTCGGGTCCTCACAACGGGGAAAAGGCCCGGGGAAATTTTTTCATGATTTTTTCCCCTTTTCCCCACGTTCATGCTTGATTTCCCGCAGGCAAACATACTACCACACATGTATCATATCTACAATCTAATATAAAATAGTTACAAAAGATCATACCTGTAAAAAATTTTTTCCTCACCTACACACAAAAACACACACATAGTTTTGTGTGTGTGTGTTGTTTGTGTGTGTGGGGTTTTTGTGGTTTTGTGTGTGGTTTTGTTGTGTGTTTTGTGTGTGTTGTGTTTTTTGGGGTGTCTGTATGCCCCGTATTGGGGGTTTTAAAATTTTTTATGCAAATATACATATAAACCCGTATAAAAAATATGAAAAGGGAAAAAAAACACAATTTGGAAACGAAACAATATAAAAACTTTTCGAATCTTTCAGTTCCCTTTAGACGGAAAAATTGAAACCCAATAAATTTTTCGTCTGAAAAGGAATCGTGGGAAAAGATCGAAACATTACGATATTGTTTTTTTTCTTATTTTTGTCTTTTCCTTTTAATCTTTTGTAAATTTTCTTGTTTCTTTGTTCACAGCCATTAATTCCCCTCCAGGGCATATGCTCTTTAAATCATTTCTGTGAGGTTTTTTTGGGTGTGCCACCCCCTTTCCTGGAAATGGATGCCCCTTCCTAATCAAAAGCGGTTTTAAACGGAAATGCCCTTGGGGGCGACTTTTTCCCTACGACCCCCTTTCGTTTTTTACATCTGAAAGGGAATAAGTCTTTTCTCCCGGAGTCCGGGCCCCGAGCCATTTTTTAGGGGCCCAAAAGAGTTTTTTTTTAACTAGCGGGGGCCAGGAATTGACCTTGGGGGCCACAGGATCGGAGTTTTTAGGGGGTTTCACTACCCCTGGGCCATCGCAGCAGTGTTGTGTGTGTGTGTTGGGGTGTGTGTGTGTGTGGGGTGTGGGTGGGTGTGTGGGTGTGTGTTTTTGTGTTGTGTGTGTGGGTGTGTGTTTTTGTTTATGTCCCCTTTATTAAAATATATATATTTAAGATATATATTAAAATTATATTATATATTATACACCCTAAAGGCCCCCAGTCCGAGTGGTTTTGAGCTTGGACTCAAGACTGTCACGAAAGGCAATTTTAGTTTTTGAGGGTTTTGATCAACCCGGGCCGGGGGCGTTTTTCCCCCTTTGGGGAAAGGATTTCCCCTCGATGCCTGCTTGGCTGCCATCCGGTAAAAAAAACTAGCCCGGGGAAAAAAAGACGGGGACTCGAAAAACCCGGGGGGAAGGCAAAACAAACCCCGCCCCAAAATTTCCAAGAAAAACATGGCAAACCAAAGATCGCCCAAAATTTTTTGTGGACAGGGGTTAAGGCCGCGGGGCTGAGTGGTTTAGTGCAAACGGAAACCCCAAACTTTTCACGATTTAAATATGATTCGGGGGGTTCGATTTCCCCGGGCCGGCCGCGTTGTTTTCCCCTTTTTCAAAGGAAATTCACTTCGGACTGCCCCACCTACCATTTGGGGGGGCAAGACACCCAAATCAGTGCTGGGCCCAAACCCGGGTTGAAAAAGAGAAAATTTACCCTTAAATAACCCGGCACTCTCCGTGGAAAGGAACTGGGGACCCTACCCCGTCTCACTCCAAACTCACAAAAAATGAAAACTACAATTGTATCATGCTGGGGCCATGGGGGCTCAAACAATGAACCTACCGTTAAAAATTTTTATATATAATATTATTATATATATATAAAAATTTTTATATTAAATTATAAAAATATAATATATATATAAATATTATAATATTATTTTAAAAATATATATTATATAATATATTTTATATATATAAATTTTTTTATGTATGAAACATTCAAACAGATTGCATAAATTATTTAATATACATAGACACACACGCAAGTTCCCTTCCCCAAAGGGCAAAACCCGGCCGGGGACTCGAACCCCCAAAAACAATTGCCTCGTGACGTCTCGAGTCCTACCTCTAACCCCTGGGTACTGCGGCCTATATATATATATATATATATTTATATTATATAATATTAAAAATATTTATTATTATATATTTTAAATTTTTATATTATATAATATATAATATATATAATTATATATATATAATTATTAAAATATATTTAAAAAAATTAAAAAAATTTTAAATTTTAATATAATATATTATATTAAAAATTTTATTATTAAATATATATTTATATATTTAAAAAAAAAAAAAAAAAAAGAAAATTTTATTATATATATAAAAAAAATTTTTTTTTTTTTTTTTTTTTTTTTTTATAATATTTTAATAAAAATAATAAATTTTATTATCAAAAAATATTTTTTCTTTTAAAAATTTTTTTTTTAAAAAAAAAAAAAGGGGGGAAAAAAAAAAAAAAAAAAAAAAAATATTTCTAATTTTGGGAAAAAAAAAAAAAAAAAAAAAAAAACATATATATTCTTTTTTATTTATTTAATATAATATATTATATCCTTTTTATATTATTTAAATTTATATTTAATAAAAAAAAAAAACCCCCCCCAACAAAAAAAAAAAACAAAACCCCAAAAAACCCCAAAATAAAAAAAAAAAAAAAAATTTTTATATATATTTTATATAATTTATTATATATATTTTATAAATATAATAAAAAAATTTTTTTTTTTAGAGAGAAATAGTAGGAAAAAAATTTTTATTATTTTTTTTTTAAATTTAATTGGGGATTTTAATCCCGTTTTTTTTTAAAGGTGACTAAATGTTACTTCACTTTCAAACCCTCCCCCCAACCCCCAAAAAACCCCAAAAAATATTATATATTTATATATATATATTATATATATATAATATATATATATTTTAAAAAAAAAAAACCCCCCCAAAAAAAAAAAAAAAAAAAAAAAAAAAAAAAAAAAAAAAATTTAATATAAAATTATAATATATTATATAAAATTATATATTATACTAAAATTTTATATATATTATATATATATATAATATATTCCATATTATATAATATATAATATATATTATATTATATATATTATATTATATAAATTATATAAAACCACACCAAAACAACACACACAATTATATGTCCCTTCAAAAATCCCTATTTTGTGTATATAACATATATAGTCCAATTATATATTTATATATTATATAATTTATATTTAAATATTAAAATTATAAGAGAGGGAGAGAGAGAGAGAGAAGGAGGAGAGAGAAGAGGAGAGGGAGAGAGAGAACAGCCAAACAACGCCCGCCCTTTAAAAGATATAGAAAAACAATATTTAATATATAAAAATCCCAAAAATTATATTATAATATATATAATTATAAAAAATTATATATAAAATATAATATTAATATATTTTCTAAAAATAATATATTATTATAAAATATATGTATATATATTTGTGTGTGTTTTGTTTGTGTTTTTATTTTATTTATATTATTTTTTTATTTTAATTTTATTTTATATTTCCCTATTTTATTATTATTATTAATCTATATATATATATTTATATGTAAAAATAATGTTGTATTTTTTTATACATTGTTATTATTTTATTGTGTCTTTTTCTTATTAAAATTAATCTTTTAAAATTTTTTTATTTATTATTTATATTTTTTTAAAATGTATATATATACACACCCCGACATTTAAAAATTCTATCTTCATATCTAATCTATATTCTATATATATTGTATATATTTTATATTATTTTATATATAAATAATTAAAATAAAATTAATATCCATACCCCAAATCTTTTATATTTTCTAATATATATATATTTAATATATAAATATATTTTAAAATATTATTATAAAATTTTATATATATATAAAATATATATATAAAAAAAAATATATATATATAATATATTTTTTAATTATATATAATATTTTATATTATATATATATATATAAAATTATATATTATATATATATTTTAATATATATATATATATATAAAATTTTAATCCCACCCCAAACACAAAATATTGCCTGTATGTTTAAATTTGTATATATTATAAATTTTTTTTTTCTCTTTTTTTTTTTTTTTCCCAAGGGTAATAGGCTCATTTTAGCGGCCGGGTTTTACAGCTGATACTTAATTGTATTTTCCCTTTGTGATGATTTTGGGAGTAGTAGTGGTAGGGTCCCCATTTCCCCTTTCCAGGGAGAGTGCGGTGTTCCCTTTTTTGGAAATCATTCTCTCTATTTACCGGGTTTGGACAGCACTGTTTTGGGCTGGCTTGCCCCCCTGGAAAATCGGATAAGTTCCTGCCCAAGGAAATTCTCGTATCTAGGCTCGATTTACCTAAAAATTTTTTGTCAACAACCCCCCAAAGGGTGCGTTGGGTTTTCCCCACCAAAACATTTGGGGGCGTTGTGACACCAAAATTTTATATTTAAAATTAAAAATATAAATTTTATATTTTTAAAAAAAATATATATATATTTTTATATTATATATAATATATTATTAACAAAATTTTTTTAAAAATATATATATATATATAAAATTTTTATATTTATATAATATTTTTAAAAAAAAACCCAAAAATTAAATTTTAAAAATTTGATTTTATTATAAATTTAAAAAAATTTTTAAATTTTTTATATTTAAAATCATTTCCCCAAATTAAAAACCAAAATCTTAATTGCAAATATAATTTTATTTTTTTTCTTATTTTTTATTTATATATTGTATAAACCAAAATTTTTGTGTAAAAACGAGATAAAAAAAAATTTTTCCCCCCTTTTTTTTCCCCAACCTAAAAGGGCATTAGGCGCAAGCTTTTAACTAATTTTAAAACTAAAAAAAAATATAAGAAACCTCCTTTTCCGTTGTTTTACCTTTTTTAACATCTCCCCTTTTGTTTCAATATTTCTTTTAAAAAAATTTAAAAAATTAATATTTTTTAAAATTAAAAATTTTTTAGTATTAAACCCCAAAAAAATTAATTTTAAAAAAAAAAATTATAAATTTTATATAAAATTTTTTAAAATTAATTTTATATATATTTTTTTTTATATTTTTATTTTTATATATATATATATTTTTAAAAAAAATTATAATTATTTTTTTAAAAAAAAATTTTATACTAATTAAAATAAAAAATAATTTTAAATTTATTATAAATTTTAAAAAAATTTTTTTTCTTCTAAAATTAAATTTTAAAATTTTTAAATTAAATAAATTTTTCTTTTATATATTTTTTTTACTTTCTTTATATTTTTATATTTAAATTTTTATATTAAAAATCCCCCATCCAAAATTTTCCCCTTTCCAAAAAATTTTAAATTTAAAACTTTAAAATTTTTTGTTTAAAAAAAAAAAAGTCTTTTTCCTTTTTTCTTAAATTTTTCTAAATCTTTTTTTTATTATAACCCTTTTAAAAAAAAAAAAAAAAAAAACAAATACTATTTATTTTTAAATATCTATTATTAATAAAAAAAAATAAAAAAATTATTTTTTATAATAATTATTATATTTATTTATATATATATAATTTTTGCCCCCCAAAATTTTTGTGGTGTGGTTTAAATTTTTTAAATATATATTTTTTTATTATATATTATATATTATATTATATATTTTTTAAATTTATTTGTTTTTTTTTTTTTATATATATATATATAATTTTATTTATATTATATTATTATATATATGTACAACACCCCACCACACACACCCACCACACACATACATACTGTGAGTTGGCTATATTATAATAATTATAATATTATTAATATTTTAAAATTATATATATAATAAAATATTATTTATTTATAAATATATATATATATTATATTATATATATATATAATATATATATAATATATATGTGTGTGTGTTGGTTGTTGTGTTGGTGTGTTTTTTGGGGGGTGTGTGTGGTGTTGTTTCCCTGTGTGTTGGGGGTGTGTGTGTGTTTGAAACCTTTTTTTCCAAAAACCATTCTTCACTAAGGACAGGGGCCCTCACCCAACCACACCCCCACACACACCCCCCCCACCACAACACACACACCACACGCACACCAACCCACACACCACACAAAATATATAATATATATTTTTTTTTAAAATTTTATATAGATTATTATTTATATTTAAAATATATATATAATATATATAATATATATATATTAAAAAATTTTTTTTTTTTTTTTTTTTGGGGGCCGCGTGGCCAAATGGTTAACGTCGGACCAAACTGTCCGCCCGGAAAATCGGGTTTTCGGGGGTTTCGAGTCCCGACCGCCCTTTTTTTCCCTTGGGGCAAAAAACTTCACCTCGATTGCCTGCCTAGCCACGGGGGGCCCACCACTAAAGTCGTGCGGGCCCAAAAGCCCGGATAAATAAAAAATGTTTTCCCAAAAAAAGTACCCCCGGGCACTCTCCGTGGAAGGAACTGGGACCCTACCCGTCTCCTCCAAGAGCATCACAACGTAAAACTGCAATTGAGTATCAGCTGTGACCAGGGGGCTCAGACTGAACCTCCCCTTAAAAGTGGGTGATTTAATATATAATTTATTATTAAATATATATTAAAAATTTTATTTATATTATATATATATAAACTGAGGTTAATTGCAGTGCCCCCCTTGCCTGATTGGTTCCTTTTAAAAAACCTCGGTTTGTACCACGGGCGTGACTTCACCTACGCGGATGCTTTGCTTCTAAGGGATATGTCGTTTTTCCCCAGGGTCAGCCAGAGTCAATGCACAGGGATTTTTAAAAGCTCCCCCAGTGGAATAAATGGCTTATAAAAAAAAAAAAAAAAAAAAAAAAAAAAAAAAAAAAAAAAAAAATATATTATATAAAATATATATATATATAATATTATATATATTATAAAAATAATATTTTTTGTATATATAAACCACTAATTTACTGCCAAATCATATTTTGTGTTATAGAATATAATTTCGTACATATATATATATATAATTTAAAATTTTATAAATAAGATATATATAAAAAGAGAGAGGGAGGAGAGAGAGGAAAAGAGAGGGACAGAGACAGTAACGACTATGATGATATAGATAAAAAATATTTTTATATAATATATAATCAAAAAATAAAATATATATTATATATATAATTTTATAATTAAATATAAAAAAATTTAAATATATTATAAATAAATTATAAATATATAAATATAATATATATAATAAATATATTTTTATATTATATAATATATATAATTTTTTTTTTTGTGTGTGTGGGGTGTGGTGTGTGTGTTTGTGTGTGGTGTGTGTGTTTTTTTTTTTTTTTTTATATATATAATTTTAATTTATTTTATATTTTAATTCTTTCTTTTTTTGTAATTTATCTAAAAATACATAAAAATCATTTTTATTTTTTTTTTATGTATAAGTTTTTTTTTTATAAAATTTTTTAAATTTTTATAATTTATTATTTTTATAATATTTATATATATATATATTTTTATATATATGTATTTTTTATTTATTATTATATTTAAATTTTATTATAATAATAATATATATAAAAAACCATCTATTTTTTAAACATATATTATATTTATATAAAATATATATAATTTTTATATTTATATATATATATTTTTTTTATATATCTAATATATTACGGGGGCCCCGGGGGCCAATGGTTAAGCGTCGGGCTCAAAATGTCACGACGGGATCTGATTCGAGGGTTTTGAGTCACCGCCGGGGCCCTTGTTCCCCTTGGGGAGGGAAATTCACCTCGATTGCCTGCCTAGCCACGGGTGGCCAAGCCAGCTCAAGTCGTGCCGGGGAAATAGAGATGGGGACTCAAAAAACAAAACCGGGGGGAAGGCAGGCAAAACCCCCCTCTAAATTTCTAAAAAAAATCTGGAAACCCATGATGTCAAAAGGGCCCCGGTGGGCCCAATGATAAAAAATCGGACTCAAGACTGTCACAAAGGGAACTGAATTCGAGGGGTTTGAGTCCCGACCCCCGCCCGCGTTTTTTTTCCCCTTGGGGCCAAAGGGGGGCTTCCCAACCCTTTGAAATTTTTTCCACCCCC
>NW_023659042.1:0-15000 GCF_015228065.2 Penaeus monodon
CATTCAGAAGGGCGGGCAAGCCCAAGCCTTGCGACACGCTTCAGTGGCCTCTAATGTCTCCAGGGAGATGGTATTCTGCCTTGTCCTTGGGCGTACGCCAATGGACTCCTGAGCTGCTTCGAGTGTTACGCGCTTGAAGGACTCCCACAGAGCAACTGGATCCGTCAGGTTGCTGGTTTCTGAGAATCGGTCAGAGACTGCCGTGGCGAACCCACGGGCACACTCCTCCTCCCTTAGTCTGTCCAAGTGAAACACCTTAGGGTGGCCACTGGAGGAACGGGGAGTTTTGAAGTGGACCCGCAGGGTAGCCACAAGCAGCCTATGGTCGGTGCCACAGAACTCAGCACTCCGGTAAACCCTGCAGTTCTGGAGGATCCTCCATCGCGTGCTGACAAGAATGTGGTTCGATCTCCTTGGCCACTGTACCCGTATCGCTGTACCAAGTCCAGCAATGTGAGTTGGAGTGCTGGTACCAGGAGCCAGAGATCCTCATTTTCTGGACCTAGCAAAGTCCCGGAGAAGGAGGCTATTCTCGCTGCTGGATCAGCTCCCGAGCCATTGGGGCCGACAGACATCTCGTAGCCAGCTCGGTCACAGCCGGATACCGCATTGAAGTCGCCCAGAACAATGCGAATGTCTCGCCGGGGGCAAATCGTCTGCCACAGATGCGAGTTTGGCGTAGAACGCCTCTTTCACATCGGTTTTATGTACATCGGTAGGAGCGTATACAGCAATAAAAGACATGAAGCCAAAAGCATGCTTCAGTCTCAATGCCATGATACGCTCATCAACCGGTGTCACCTCGACTACCGCAGGCTGAAGTCGACTGGAGATGGCTATGGCTACACCTTGGAGGTGGTGACCATCGCTGCGGCCCGACCAGTAGTAGGTGTAACCACCCACACTGATCGTGCCGCTACCAGGTCTTCTCACCTCTGAGAGGGCAGCCACCTCAACTCCCAGTCGCTTCAATTCCCGCGATAGCAGAGGTAACCGCTCATCCTGCCGCAAGGACCGGATGTTCCAAGCGCCTACCCGGAAAGCACGCCTGAGGTTAAGCCTTGGGTGGTCACTCCGGGTGCACGCCACCTCTGCCGCCCCCACCAACACAGCCCCAGATAAAGGGGGTCGGCAGGCTGTGGGACCGCCTATCCACCTGTGGGGTTCCCGAGGGCTTTCCCCCACAAGCTTCATGGTGGTTGGCGCCTGCCGGGGCGCAGGCGGGACGAGTAACTCTCGTTCCAATCCTGCACCCCGACATTTGCCCTCCCAGCGGGACCCACTTGCTGGGTGGGAGGGACAACACCCCTCCCCCCAGCATTTCCATTTAAAAAAGACGTTGCCAGAGGGTCATGCTTGTGTGCATGTATGTGTGTTTGTGCACACACACACGTAAACATACACACACCACACACACACACATATATATATATATATATATATATATATATATATATATATATAGATATAGATAGATAGATAGATAGATAGATATAGATATGTATATATAAGCATATATCTATATATATACATATATATTATATATATATATATTTTATATATATATTATATATATATAATATATATATATGTATATATATAGATATATTTGTATACATACACACATACATGCACACACACACACACACACACACACACACATATTTATATATATGGATATATATATATATATATATATATATATATATATATATATATATACATATGTATATATATAAAATTTTTATATATATATATATATATATATATATATATATATATATAATATATGATGGGGCTGCGGTAGCCGAACGGTTAGAGCATCGGACTCAAGACTGTCACGACGGCAATCTGAGTTCGAGGGTTCGAGTCACCGGCCGGCGCGTTGTTTCCCTTGGGCAAGGAACTTCACCTCGATTGCCTGCCTAGCCACTGGGTGGCCAAGCCAGCCCAAGTCAGTGCTGGTCCCAAGCCCACATAAAATACTGAGAATGATTGACCTAAAAAAAAAAAAGGAAAGGAACTGGGGACCCTACCACGTTTCTCACTCAAGAGCATCACAACATGAAAAAACTAAGTATCATGCTGTGACCACGGCGGCTCATGAAACCTACCGTTAAAAGAAAATATATATATGTGTGTGTGTGTGTTTGTGTGTGTGTGTGTGTGTGTGTACGTATGTCTGTGTCTGTGTCTGTGTGTGTATGTATGTGTATATATATATAATATATTATATCATATATATATATATATATATAATATATATATATATATATATTATATTATATATTTTAGGCCGTGGTGGCCGAGCGGTTAGAGCATCGGACTCAAGATTGTCACGGCAAACAATCTGAGTTCGAGGGTTCGAGTCACCTGCCGGCGCGTTGTTCCCTTGGGCAAGGAAATTCATCTCGATTGCCTCCAAGAAAACGACATATCGCCTTGAGAAGTCAAACGCAAGTGTCCGTAGGGGAAGTCACCGCTGTGGCACAAACCGCAGTTGATTAGGAAGGGCATCCAATCAGCAAGGGTGGCACTATAGGATGTGGATAATTCTATTTCTGTTGGAGGATGTGGATAATTCTATTTCTGTTACCAGTGGACCACGTGGGTGTATTCCACGTGGAGCAATCAGTGTAGCAGACGGAGCCAGTGACCTCACCTCGCTCCCCCCCATGCTTCCTGCAGCTGCTGCTATCGCTCCTCCAGCTGGAACGGTCACTACTTATACCGAGAATGACCTAGGCCTCAGAGAGTCCGTCGCCACGACCAGCGCGGTAAGGTCAGCCCTCGCCTCCCGGGGGCTGACCTTGACTTCCGCGCGGCCCATTACCCCTTTAGACAAGTCGTAGCGTCGTCGTAGCGTGTGTTCACCCCTTTACGTGTGTTTTGCGTCCCTGTCAGCCACTGTATTAGAGTACGCATACCCGTTATATCTGGTGGCAGCGAGGGCCGTTGCATCCTTTTGGCATGCAACACGGACACACCACCCCCGAAGAAAATCCGCTCGACCGCTAGAAGACATGTCGAAAAACAAAAAAACACGTAAGTACACGTTTGGGCCCCTTTCTTATTTCTTTTCCCTTCTCCCATACATGTGTTAGCCGTTGTTTTTTTTTGTTGGGTTAAAAGGTGCTAATGACAGCAAATGGAACGTTCTCCACTATTCTTCCACCTCAGATCGCATTTCCGTGTGATCGAGTATGCAACCAATAAACATGAATATCGTTCGTTACTTAAGTAATTAATAAATTTCTCTCGTTTTTAGAGATTTATATTGTTTCAACTGCAACGAATTTAACGCGTTCGTGATTTTATCCTATCACGAATATCATTGTTGATGCCTTGGGAATTAACCATAGCATTGTTACATTGCTTTTTGGTGACACGTTCTATCGGCGCTAGGATCTTCCCCCATATCATAGTGCCCGATATTGTGTAAACGCCTAATAGATCTGCGCTCCGTTGTTCGAAAGTAGGTACAATAAAACAAAGTTATTCGTTCGGCACCTTTTGAGTCGGTGTGACCCGCGGTTATGTCCATTAATTAATGTAGGACTAGGGTTTAAGCTAGAATCATTATTCGCTTATTAATCACACCTTTCTCAGCCTCCTCAAGTCACTTTCATGTTTTGGGTACACCCCAAGCGTTTGTGTGATTCGTGAAAATTTATATATCCTTCGGGAATTTTGCGAGTGCCCATTACAGATACGCAGAAGAGAGCAGGGTTATTATATTCCTGGCTTGAGTCGCTTCAGTCATATACGGCATTTGGGTATAGGATCCCCCCGTTATTGAGTTTTATTGAAGTCTGACGTGCAAAGCTAGACATGTACCTCGGCAGTTCAGATTTCTGACCCTGAGAAGATTTGCTTGATAAAAAATTGGCGAATATTTTTTCATGTCACCATTCATTCATGCGTACATTCTGTCGCATATCATTATATGTTGAATTCAATGCGGTAGTTGAAATAATCTTAAATAGCTAGCATTGCTAATTTACTTCAGTTTTGTTATAGTGAACGCTAATATTCGTGTTTGTGATTCATTCTCTGTGTGAGGTCACTCTCGCTTTCCCTCTCATTAACGCTAGCTGTCACTCACACACGCATACACACACACCTTCACCTCACTCACACACGCAGGACAAAAGACACTGACCCTTTTTTTATTAATAAGGCTGGTTGCTGTCTTAGTGCCGGCGTAAAGACTTATTATGTATCTCTTTAGCCCGCAATTTTGTCCGTCGTGACGAGTGGTTCGTACATAATGTACAAGTTACATCTATTTCTTATCTGTGTGACGACTATGGTTCAAATAGATCTTCGCGGATCGCCGATGTCATTCCCTTATCTATTCTCATATCTATCAGAGACGGTGGGTAGTTCAAGTCAGGTCTTTGCGGACCGCTACTGACGTCTCCCTCTTCTATTTTCTTCTTTATCTTTGTGAAAGTAAAACACAAAATAAAAAAAAAAGACGAAAATAATTTTAAAAACCAACATTAAAAACCGCAAATTTCATAAATAACCGGCTAGTGGTAGATAACACCCCCTCTTCTCTGTTGCCTTTCTTTTTCTCTTACTCTGGCCCTTACGTGTATGATCTGGTTCCCCGACTATATATTGCAGTCGGACCGACACGGCACCGAAGGAGAACCTGCTACAGTTCCGGTCACCTTAGGATGCCGTGGGAAGGACATCATCGAAGATCGCCATAGACCCGCGGACCAAGATTTCGTCAGAAAAGGTGTTAAGCCGTCCCAGTGTAGTGGACGGGCGTTGCCTGCCGGACTCCCCGTAGATCCAGCGAACCAGCACCTTTGCCGCAGGTACCAGTCGCCCCAGAATGCTGTGCATAGGCGACGCCTGGCGGCGCCTGCAGATCCAGTAAACTCCAGGAGCTCGTAGCGCAGGTATCAGCCGCCCCGAGATGCCGCCCCTGCCCCGACGCCCGTAGATCCGGATGAAGATTACGAGGACGTGTGGACGCGAGAAGGACCTGGACGAGATCTGTGAGGACGTGTGGACGAGGACGCCGCCAAGTTAGGCCTGGACGAGGACTACGAGGAGGTCAAGACGAATCCGAAGTCAAGGAGGACCTGTGCGAGACTTTCGAGGACGTGTGGACATCGAGGACGGACAGTTACACCGAGGACCAGGAGGATGAGGACAACATGGACGAGCAGCCACGAAGTTGTACCAGGACGACGCATGAGAACGAGATGACCAGCCAAGTTAGGTCACCCTTGAAGGCGCCTCGAGGGCGAGGCGCGAGTAGGTGGCCGAGCAATATAGGATGTGGATAATTCTATTTCTGTTGGAGGATGTGGATAATCTATTTCTGTTGGAGGATGTGGATAAATCTATTTCTGTTACCAGTGGACCACGTGGCTGGTTGCCACGTGGATCCAAAGTCCCAAATAAGAACCACCCGCTCAGCGAGGGCGGAGGTCACATTTTATATCTGACCTCGTTTGACCGGGAATTCGTGCTAAGCTACCACCGCGCTAAGGTCAGCCCTCGCCTCCCTCCGGGTGGGCTGACCGTGACCTCTGCGCGGCCCGATTACCCGTATAACTAGACATGTCTCGTGTGTTTTATACTGCGTGGTATCAACTCTCAGAAATAAAGAGTCAAGCCGAATACCAGTATCAATACCCCTGCAAGCCATTGTAATAGGGTTCTATACCCGTTATAGGCACTGCCATATATAACCTCTCAGTAGTGAATTGAGAGAGGCCTATGTCCTGCAGTGGAATGAATGGCTGTAAAAAAAAAAAAAAAAAAAAAAAAAAAAAAAAAAAAAAAATATATATATATATATATATATATATATATTATATATATATATATATTATATATCATATATATATATATATATATATATATATATATATATATATATATATATATATATATATATATATATATATTATATTATAGCAATGCCTGCGCTCTGTCTACTCGCTCGAGCCCGATCTCACGGCGAAAAAACGACATATCGCCTTGAGAAGTCAAACGCAGGTGTCGTAGGGAAAGTTACCGCCGTGGCATAGGTGTAAAACGCCGAACCGCGGTTGATGAGGAAGGGCATCCAAGCAGGTAAGGGTGAAACTGCCATATATTCTCTCAAGTAATGAATTGAGAGAGGCCGATTTCCTGCAGTGGTATAAATGGCTGTTGAAAAAAAGTATATATATATATATTATATATATATATATATATATATATATATATATATACATATATACATATATATACATATATATATATATATATATATAATATTATATATATATATATATATGTATATATATGTGTGTGTGAGTGTGTGTGTGTGTGTATATGTGTGTGTGGTGTGTGTGTGTGTGTGTGTGTGCGGTGTGTGTGTGTGTGTGGTGTGTGTGTGTGTGTGTGTGTGTGTGTGGTGTGTGTGTGTGTGTGTGCATGTGTGTGTATAAATACACAGATATATATATATATATATATATATATATATATATATATATATATTAATATATATATATATATATATATATATATATATATATATATATTATATATATATATATATTATATATATATATATATGCACACACACACACACTCACACGCGCGCGCGCACACACACACACACAAATGCGTGTGTCTGTTTATATATATATATATATATATATATATATATATATATATATATATATATATATATATATATATATATATATGTATGTATGTATGCATGTGTTATAGGTACCGGAAACCAAATTCTAAATCTGAAATTGATCATAGAGAAAAAACAGAGAACATCAGAAAGACCTATACCTGTGTTTCATCGATTACTCGAAAGCTTTTGATACTGTTGATCACGATATCCTCTGGAATAACATGAACGATATGAATTTTCCAAAACACATCATCCAACTAAAAAAAGGCATGTAACACCAACAAAAAGCAACTGTAAGAACCACTTATGGGTTAACAGAATGGTTCGAAGTAAACCAAGGAGTGCGACAGGGTTGCATTCTGTCTTCGCACCTTTTTAATATATATTCTGAAACAATTATGAGAGGTGCTCTGGAGAATTTTGAAGGAACTGTAGATGTTGGAGGATACAAAATATCAAATCTAAGATACGCCGATGATATAGTTTTAATTGCCAGCAGTATCACTGAACTACAACAACTACTAAAGTTAGAGAAGCAAGCGAAAAGGCTGGCTTGTTTCTTAATGCCAAGAAAACTAAGATCATGAAGATTCAAAGATAACCGGCAATGAACAATGATGAACATGTTACAATCAATGGGGTGACTGTGGAAAGTGTGAAGGAGTTCACTTATCTTGGAGCTGTTTTAACTAAAAAGAAGAATTACCATTGCCAAAAACGCCACAGTTGCTCTCAATAACATCTGGAAAGACCGAAGCATTACCTTACGGACAAAGCTGAGGTTATTGAACTCATTAGTTTTCCCAATTGCATCATATGGTTCTGAGTGTTGGGTGCTGAAGAAAATAGACAAGAAAATGGTCAATAGTTTTGAAATGTGGTGTTACAGACGAGTACTATGTATTAACTGGACAGAAAAGAAAACGAATGATGAAGTGCTGAGAAAAATAAATTGTAAAGACCGGCTGTTGGACATCTTGAACAAATGAAACTAAATTTTATTGGTCATGTGATGAGAAGTAAAAGTATTGAGAAAACTTGCTGACAGGGATGGTGACAGAAACAGAGAAGAGGCAAACCGAAGACAAGACTGAGCGACAACATCAAAGATATTTGCGGGCTGACAATGGTACAAGTGGAAAGAAAAGCGCAAGATCGAGTTGAGTGGCGAAGGATGGTGGAGAGGTCCACGGCTGCTCAAACATGAGCATACCGTTATTGAAAAAAAAAGAGAGAGAAAAAAAAAAAAATTCATATATATGTATATGCACATACATATATATATATATATATATATATGAATATATATATATATATATATATAATATATGCACACACACACCACACACATACATATATAAATATATATATATGTATAGATAGATAATTACAGATTTAGATATAGATATATGCATTTACTTTTTACTATATATATATATATATATATATAATATCTATATATATATATATTATATATATATATATATACATGTATATATGCGTGAGTGTATGTAAGAGTCTATGAGTACTCTAGTACAGTGGCTTTGCAGGGGTAGTGATACTTGTATAACGGCATAACTCTTTATTGATAAGAGTTCAACACAGTAACGGAACACACGAGACGATGTCTATATGAGTAAAGCGGTATGCTGGGTCACGCGTCAGGTCAACCTGCCCGGAGGGGGAGGGCTAGGCCGACCTTACCACGCTGGACGCTGGTGACAAACTGACGGGTTAGGCGAGGTCAGATAATATCATCATCTACGCTCTCGCTGAGTGAATGGTTCCTATTTGGGACTTGGAGCCATGTAGCAAACAGCCACAGGGTCCACTGGTAACAGAAATAGACTTATGTATATGCCATATTGCTCGGCCACCTACTCGTGCCTCGCCCTTGAAGTGCCTTAGACTTGCCTCAAGGGTGACTTAACTTGGTTGGTCATCTCGCTTTTGCGTGTATTGTCCTGGTGCATCTTCGTGGCTGTCGTCCCTGTCGTCCTCTTCTTCCTGGTCCTCGGTGTAATCTGTCCGTCCTCGACGTCCACACGTCCTCGAAAGTCTCGCACAAGTCTTCCTTGACTTCGGATTCGTCGAGACTTCCTCGTAGTCCTCGACCAGGCCTAACTCCGGCGGCGTCCTCGTCCACACGTCCTCACAGATCTCGTCCAGGTCGGCGGCATGCTCGTCTTCGTCCTCGTAATCTTCATCTGGACCACGGGTGTCAGGGCAGGGCGTCCTCTTCAGTAACTGAGGGCTGCTGGTACCTGCACTGACGAGCTCCTGGAGTTGACTGGATCTGTGGGCGTCTGCCAGATGTCGCCCATCCACAGCATGCTGGGCCGACTGGTACCTGCGCTGGCGAGTTCCTGGTCCTTCGCTGGATCTGCGGCTCTTGGCAGGCAGCGCCCGTCCCTACATCATGGGATGCTTAACACCTGCTCAGACGAAAATCCTGGTCCGCAGACTTCTGGCGATCTTCCGGTGACGTCCTTCTCACAGCATTCTAAGGTGACCAGTTCTGCAGCAGTCGGTTATCGTCGGTGGACTGCTATGTATAGTCGGGGAACCAGATCATACATGTAAGGGCCAGATAGCAAAAAAAAAAAAAAAAGAAAGGCAACAGAGAAGAGGGTTGTTAAGTACCACTAGCCGGATATCTATAAAAAATTTTGTTTTTTAATGTTTGCTTTTAATTCATTTTTGTCTTTTTTTTCGTTTTGTGTTTTATTTCACAAAGATAAAGAAGAAAATAGGAGAGGGAATCGTCATTAGCAATCCGCATAGACCTGGCTTGAACTACCAACTGTCTCTGATAGATATGAGAGTATATAAGGGAAACGACAACGGCAATCCGCAATTGTCGTCACGCAGAGAAGAAATAAATGTACGAGTCACTCGTCACAACTGACAAATTCGCGGGCTAAAGAGATACATCATAGATCTTATGCTGGCAACTACAACAGCAACAAACCGTATTAATGAAAAGGTTTCAGTGTCTTGTTTTGCAAGGATGACTGAATAAGTGATTGAGTGTGTGTGTGTGTGTGAGCGAAAGTGGGAGTGACCTCACACAGAGAATGAATCACAAACACGAATATTAACGTTCACTATAACAAAACTAAGGTAAATGAGCAATGCTACCACATTGAATTCAACATTTAATGATATGCGAAAGAATGTACGCATGAATGAATGGTGACGTGAAGAAATATTTGCAAGCTTTTTAGCAAACAAATCTTCTCGCAGTCATAAAATATGAACTGCCGAGGTACATGTCTAGCTATGCATGTCAGACTTCATCGACGGGGGATCCTATACCTAAAATGCCATATACTGAAGCAAATGGAGCCCGGAAAATCTATAAATAACCTGCTCTTTTCTGCGTATCTGTGATGGGCGATCCTGACATTTCCTAAGGGTATCTAAATTATCATGAATCACATGATCGCTGGGAATTACCCAAAACATGCAAGCAACTTCAAGAGGGTGTGAAGGGTGTGATTAATAAGCGAATAATTATTCTAGCTTAAACCCTAGTCCTACATCAATTAACAAATGTAACTGCGGGTCACATAGACTCAAAGTTACCAATCAAATGAATAACCACGGTTTTACTTGTACCTACTTTTCAGATGTCAGAGCACAGATCTATTAGGCGTTTACGCAACCCCCCATAATATCGGGTAATCCTGTGCACTATGATATGGGAGAGATCATACGCTATATTCAATAAAATAATTATAATAAAATCGCGTTACAAGCTCCGTTCTAGCGCCGATAGAACATGTTACCAATAAGCAATGTAACAGTGCTACAGTTAATCCCCTAGGTTTGACCAGAAAAGAGAAAAGTGAGGTCAGGTCAAGACCACAACCGACCGACCACAAGCGAAAGAGAAAGCGCGGTCAGGTCTAGGCGAGGGAGGAACGAGATAAAATGAAGTGATATTCGTAATAAGATAAAATCACGAACGCATTGAATTTGTTGCAGATGAAACAACTTAAATCTCTAAGAATGAGAGAAATTAATTAACTACTTGACTAATGAACGATATTCATGTTTGTTGACCACATAACGTGATCACATTGTTAATGCGATCTGAGGTCCAAAGATAGTGTGAGAACGTGCCATTTGCTGTCATTTAGCACTTTTTACCCAAAAAGCCCCAAAGGCTTAACACATTTATGGGGGAAGGAAGGGAAAAGGGAGGGAGGCCCAAAAATGTACTTATGTATTTTTTTTTTCTTAGACATTTCTTGGAGCGGTCGAGCGGTTTTTCTTCGAAGGTATTGTGTTCGTGTTGCGAGCCGAAAGGACGCAACAACCAACCTGACACCAGTCTGTAAGACTCATGACTGTTGGTGAACAGCAATGGTAGTCAACGTAGTTGTGACTCAACAACACAAGTAAGGGGTGAACACACGCTACGACCTGGCTTAAGTTAAAGCGCTGTGCGGGGTCGAGGTGTCGGGTCACCTGCCCGGAGGGGAGGCTAAGCCGACCTTACCACGCTGCGCGTTGGACGCTGGCGACAAACTGACGGGTCAGGCGAGGTCAGATAACATCGTCATCTACGCCCTCGCTGAGTGAATGGTTCCTATTTGGGATATGGAGCCACGTGGTCCACTGGTAACAGAAATAGACTTATATATATGCCATAGTGTATGTATGTATGTATGTGTGTGTGTGTGTGTCTGTGTGTATGTGTGTGTGTGTGTGTGTGTGTGTGCGTAAGTGTGTGTGTGTGTATGTACACATATATACATATATATATACATATATGCGTGTGTGAATGTATGTATGTTTGTGTACACACACACACACAGACACACACACACACACACATACCAAAACCACAACACACACACACACACACAGATATATATATTATATAGATAGAGATATATATATATAGTATGAGATATAGATATATATATATAGATATATAGATAGATAGATAGATAGATAGATAGGTAGCTATAGATATAGATATAGATATATGTATATATTATATATAATATATATATATAAAATATATAATATACTATATATATATCTAGCTATATATCATGATATATCTATCTATATCTAATATCTATATATCTATATCTATATATATATATATATTATATATATATATATATATATATATATATATTATTATATATATATCTATATATATATCTGTGTGTGTGTGTGTGTGTGTGGTTTGTGTTGTGTGTGTGTGTGTGTGTCTGTGTGTGTGTGTGTACACAAACATACATACATTCACACACGCATATATGTATATATATATGTATATATGTGTACATACACACACACACACTTACGCACACACACACACACACACACACACACACATACACACAGACACACACACACACACATACATACATACATACACTATGGCATATATATAAGTCTATTTCTGTTACCAGTGGACCACGTGGCTCCATATCCCAAATAGGAACCATTCACTCAGCGAGGGCGTAGATGACGATGTTATCTGACCTCGCCTGACCCGTCAGTTTGTCGCCAGCGTCCAACGCGCAGCGTGGTAAGGTCGGCTTAGCCTCCCCTCCGGGCAGGTTGACCCGACACCTCGACCCCGCACAGCGCTTTAACTTAAGCCAGGTCGTAGCGTGTGTTCACCCCTTTACTTGTGTTGTGAGTCACAACTACGTTGACTACCATTGCTGTTCACCAACAGTCATTGAGTCTTACAGACTGGTGTCAGGTTGGTTGTTGCGTCCTTTCGGCTCGCAACACGAACACAAAACCTTCGAAGAAAAACCGCCCGACCGCTCCAAGAAATGTCTAAGAAAAAAAAAATACATAAGTACATGTTTGGGCCTCCCTCCCTTTTCCCTTCCTTCTCCCATAAATGTGTTAAGCCGTTGGCTTTTTGGGTAAAAAGTGCTAAATGACAGCAAATGGCACGTTCTCACACTATCTTTTGGACCTCAGATCGCATTAACAATGTGATCACGTTATGTGGTCAACAAACATGAATATCGTTCATTAGTCAAGTAGTTAATTAATTTCTCTCATTCTTAGAGATTTAAGTTGTTTCATCTGCAACAAATTCAATGCGTTCGTGATTTTATCTTATTACGAATATCACTTCATTTTTATCTCGTTCCTCCCCTCGCCTAGACCTGACCGCGCTTTCTCTTTCGCTTGTGGTCGGTCGGTTGTGGTCTTGACCTGACCTCACTTTTCTCTTTTTCCAGTCAAACCTAGGGGATTAACTGTAGCACGGTTACATTGCTTATTGGTGACATGTTCTATCGGCGCTAGAACGGAGCTTGTAACGCGATTTTATTATAATCATTTTATTGAATATAGCGTATGATCTCTCCCATATCATAGTGCACAGGATTACCCGAATTATGGGGGTTGCGTAAACGCCTAATAGATCTGCGCTCTGACATCTGAAAGTAGGTACAAGTAAAACCGTGGTTATTCATTTGATTGGTAACTTTGAGTCTATGTGACCCACAGTTACATTTGTTAATTGATGTAGGACTAGGGTTTAAGCTAGAATAATTATTCGCTTATTAATCACACCCTTCACACCCTCTTGAAGTTGCTTGCATGTTTTGGGTAATTCCCAGCGATCATGTGATTCATGATAATTTAGATACCCTTAGAAATGTCAGGATCGCCCATCACAGATACGCAGAAAGAGCAGGTTATTTATAGATTTTCCGGGCTCCATTTGCTTCAGTATATGGCATTTTAGGTATAGGATCCCCCGTCGATGAAGTCTGACATGCATAGCTAGACATGTACCTCGGCAGTTCATATTTTATGACTGCGAGAAGATTTGTTTGCTAAAAAGCTTGCAAATATTTCTTCACGTCACCATTCATTCATGCGTACATTCTTTCGCATATCATTAAATGTTGAATTCAATGTGGTAGCATTGCTCATTTACCTTAGTTTTGTTATAGTGAACGTTAATATTCGTGTTTGTGATTCATTCTCTGTGTGAGGTCACTCCCACTTTCGCTCACACACACACACACACTCAATCACTTATTCAGTCATCCTTGCAAACAAGACACTGAAACCTTTTCATTAATCGGTTTGTTGCTGTTGTAGTTGCCAGCATAAGATCTATGATGTATCTCTTTAGCCCGCGAATTTGTCAGTTGTGACGAGTGACTCGTACATTTATTTCTTCTCTGCGTGACGACAATTGCGGATTGCCGTTGTCGTTTCCCTTATATACTCTCATATCTATCAGAGACAGTTGGTAGTTCAAGCCAGGTCTATGCGGATTGCTATGACGATTCCCTCTCCTATTTTCTTCTTTATCTTTGTGAAATAAAACACAAAACGAAAAAAAAGACAAAATGAATTAAAGCAAACATTAAAAACAAAATTTTTTATAGATATCCGGCTAGTGGTACTTAACAACCCCTCTTCTCTGTTGCCTTTCTTTTTTTTTCTCTTGCTATCTGGCCCTTACATGTATGATCTGGTTCCCCGCTATACATAGCAGTCCAACCGACGATAACCGACTGCTGCAGAACTGGTCACCTTAGGATGCTGTGGGAAGGACGTCACCGGAAGATCGCCAGAAGTCGCGGACCAGGATGTTTGTCAGAGCAGGTGTTAGCAGTCCCATGATGTAGTGGACGGACGCTGCCTGCCGAGATGCCTGCAGATCCAGCGAAGGACCAGGAACTCGCCAGCGCAGGTACCAGTCGGCCCAGCATGCTGTGGATGGGCGACATCTGGCAGACGCCCACAGATCCAGTCAACTCCAGGAGCTCGTCAGTGCAGGTACCAGCAGCCCTCAGTTACTGAAGAGGACGCCCTGCCCTGACACCCGTGGTCCAGATGAAGATTACGAGGACGAAGACGAGCATGCCGCCGACCTGGACGAGATCTGTGAGGACGTGTGGACGAGGACGCCGCCGAGTTAGCCTGGTCGAGGACTACGAGGAAGTCTAGACGAATCCGAAGTCAGGAAGACTTGTGCGAGACTTTCGAGGACGTGTGGACGTCGAGGACGGACAGATTGCACCGAGGACCAGGAAGATGAGGACGACAGGGACGAACAGCCACGAAGATGCACCAGACAATACACGCAAAAGCGAGATGACCAACCAAGTTAAGTCACCCTTGAGGCAAGTCTAAGGCACTTCAAGGGCGAGGCATGAGTAGGTGGCCGAGCAATATGGCATATACATAAGTCTATTTCTGTTACCAGTGGACCCTGTGGCTGTTTGCTACATGGCTCCAAGTCCCAATAGGAACCATTCACTCAGCGAGAGCGTAGATGATGATATTATCTGACCTCGCCTAACCCGTCAGTTTGT
>NW_023659042.1:20000-22336 GCF_015228065.2 Penaeus monodon
GCACTATGATATGGGGGGAAAATCCTAGCGCCGATAGAAAGGTGTCACCAAAAAGCAATGTAACAATGCTATGGTTAATTCCCAAGGCATCTACAATGATATTCGTGATAGGATAAAATCCGAACGCGTTAAAATTTGTTGCGGGTTTAAACAATATAAATCTCTAAAAACGAGAGAATTTATTAATTACTTAAGTAACGAACGATATTCATGTTTATTGGTTGCATACTTTTATCACACGGAAATGCGATCTGAGGTTGGAAAATAGTGGAGAACGTTCCCTTTGCTGTCATTAGCACCTTTTAACCCAACAAAAAAACAACGGCTAACACATATGGGGGAAGGGAAAAGAATAAGAAAGGCCCCCAAAAGTTTTACTTACGTGTTTTTTTTTTTTTTCGACATGTCTTCTAGCGTCGAGCGGATTTTTCTTCGGGGGTGGTGTGTCCGTGTTGCATGCCAAAAGGATGCAACGGCCCTCGCTGCCACCAATATAACGGCTATGCGTACTCTATTACAGTGGCTGACAGGGACGCAAACACACGTAAAGGGTGAACACACGCTACGACGACGCTACGACTTGTTCTAAAGGGTAATGGGCCGCGCGGAAGTCAAGGTCGCCCGCCCGGGAGGCGAGGGCTGACCTTACCGCGCTGGACCTGGCGACGGACTCTCTGAGGCCTAGGTCATTCTCGGTATAAGTAGTGACCGTTCCAGCTGGAGGAGCGATAGCAGCAGCTTCGAAGCATGGGGGGGAGCGGTGAGGTCCCCTGGCTCCGTCTGCTACACTGATTGCTCCACGTGGAATACAGCCACGTGGTCCACTTGGGAACAGAAATAGAATTATCCACATCCTCCAACAGAATAGAATTATCCACATCCTATAGTGCCACCCTTGCCTGATTGGATGCCCTTCCTAAACAACTGCGGTTTGTGCCACAGCGGTGACTTCCCCTACCCACCTTGCTTTGACTTCTCAAGGCGATATGTCCCTTTTCTTGGAGGGCAAACGAGATGAAGTTCCTGCCCAAGGGAACAAAGCGCCGGCAGGTGACTCGAACCCTCGAACTCAGATTGCTGCCCTGACAATCTTGAGTCCGATGCTCTAACCGCTCGGCCACCACGGCCTACATATTATATAATAATATTATATATATATATATATATATATATATATTATGTATATATATATTATATATATATATACACATACATACACACACAGACACAGACACAGACATACGGACACACACACACACACCACAAACACACACACAACACATATATATTTTCTTTTAAAGGTAGGTTTCAATGTTTTGAGCCGCCGTGGTCACAGAAATGATACTTAGTTTTTTCATGTTGTGATGCTTTTGGGAGTGAGTACGTGGTAGGGTCCCCAGTTCCTTCCTTTTTTTTTTTTTAGGTAATCATTCTCAGTATTTTATGTGGGTTTGGGGACCAGAAATGACTTGGGCTGGCTTGGCCACCCAGTGGCTAGGCAGGCAAATCGAGGTGAAGTTCCTTCCCCAAAGGGAAACACGCGCCGGCCGGGACTCGAACCCTCGAACTCAGATTGCCGTCGTGACGTCTTGAGTCCGATGCTCTAACCGTTCGGCTACCGCAGCCCCATCATATATATATATATTTATATATATATATATATATATAATATATATATAAAAAATTTTTTATTTTAACATATGTTATATATATATATATATATATATATATATATATATATATATATATCCATATATATAATTGTGTGTGTGTTGTGTGTGTTTTGTGTGTGCATGTATGTGTGTATGTTTTAAAAAATATATCTATATATTAATATATTATATATATATAATATTATATTTTATATATTATATATATATATATATATATATGTATATATATAGATATATGCTTATATATACATATATGTATGTATTTTATATTATATATATATGAATATATATGTATGAGTATATGTAATATATCATATCTATATCTATCTATCTATCTATCTATATATATATATATATATATATATATAAAATATTATTTATATATATTATTATTTGTGTGTTTTGTGTGTGTGTATTTTACGTGTGTGTGTGCACAACACACATACTGCACACAAACATGACCCTCTGGCCAAAGTCTTTTTTAAATGGAAATGCTGGGGGAGGGGTGTTGTCCCCCCCCACCCAGCAAGTGGGTCCCGCTGGGAGGGCAAAAGTCGGGTGCAGGATTGGAACGAGAGTTTTCTCGTCCCCCTGCGCCCCGCAGGGCCCCCCGCCCAACCCCAACCATGAAGGGGGGGTTTTTGTGGGGAAAAAGGCCCTTTT
>NW_023659043.1:0-22334 GCF_015228065.2 Penaeus monodon
TTTTTTAAGGATTTCGGATATGTTATATATATATAAAATAAAATATTAATATATATATATATAATATTAATATAATTCTCTCTTCTCTCTCTCTCCTCTCTGTTTTACTGTTTTCTGATTTTTCAGGGGTTTTTTTATGCTTTTTTTTTTTGCTCTTGTTTTTTATGATTTCTGTTTTGTTGTTTTTTTTTTTTTCTTATACTTTTTTTCGGGTTTAAATTTTTTTTTTTAGAATATTAGTGTTCCCCCCCCAACCATCTATCATTTATTTTTCTCTTTGTTTTAGTATTCTTAAAATATCCTGTTCCCCAATCTGAACCATTAGTGAGGTACTTGCCCCTGAAAAGGTAAAGGAAAAAAATAAAAAGGAATAAATGGAATACACATTTAAAAGGGCAAAGAAAGAGAACTGACAGAGAAAAGAAAGTAAAAGAAAAACGAAACCTAGTGTAAAGCCCCCAGTAATAAAAATAAGAAAGGGGGTCACAGATGAGTAAATTTAATGATCCCCAAACTTCAATATATCAGATTTTTAATGGAGAAAGGTGATTTCTTAAATTATTAAAATAAATGTAATTAAAAAGATAAAGTGATTTAAGCATATAACATTCGGTCAAAAAGAAATTACCCCGCTTTTGAAGTTTTCCCCGGAAGTTCATTCAAATTTTTGTTGTGAACGACCGTAAAAGAGAGCACTGTAATAGCGATTACAACTTATTTAATCACTTTAATGTAATTACAACTTAGGCTTCTCTGTCGTGGTTCCCCCCACACCTGAAAGGAAAATAGTTAACAGAAGAGAAAAAAAAAAGCAATAAAAATGAGAGACAGTGGAAGCGAAAGTGAATAGGAATCAAGCGCATTATAATGAGCCGAGTATGGAGTCGAGACACAGAGTAAAGTGAGCTCGGCGTCCTCTCCCTCTTTTTTAAAACCCGCTTATCAGTTCTGTCACACAGTACTCCACAAAATACACCCCCGTCTTTCCCACACTTATTTTTTGTAATTGACACACACACACACGCGTGTATATACGCCTTCCCACTCGAGATAAGTGGGTGGTGAAGCGAGGTGTGTAAGCCTCGGGGGAAGACCTATCATTTAATTTAAAAAACGCTCAAATTTGGTGTCACCCCCACCGCGGTCGTACGCTGGGTTTCCCGCGCCCCGCCGCGTTACACACACAACACATGAATATTATACATATCTATATAACTGTCTAATATTGTTGGGTATAGTCTATTTTATATTATATTTATTTATAATTATATATATGTTTTATTAATGTGTGTGTGTGTGTGTGTGTGTGTGTGTGTGTAGGGATATATAAACAGCTCTCAAAAACAAGTTTTTGCATTATTTTTTTGTGACGAAAAAAAACGGTCCCCCTTTTTGCAACTGATTGAAAATCACAGCCAAAGACATTCGTTTTGGAAGGCCCAGTGGTTTCAGGCAGCTGCAGGAAAATTTGAAAAAGAAGAAAGCTGCAAACTCGTTTAGGTAAATTTTGGGAGGTGCAGGACCTATTTACATTTTTTTTTTTTCTCCGCAAATTGTTACCATATTTTAAAAAGTAGCAGCAGAATTAATATATTATTTTTTTTTATAATTATCATCTTTTTTATCATCATTTATTTAGTACATATTGTTATTATCTTTCGTTATATATTTTTCATATTATTTGTCAGTTTCATTTTCATTATTACATTATGATAATAAAGATAATACTGTAAGAAATAATTGTTATCATTTTTTTTTATCACCAATTGTTATCATTATTATAACCATCATTAGTTGTGGGCAGTCTTTTTTATAATACTTTAAATACATCATTTTTTATCATTTCACTATTTTTTTAATATCATTGTTTTCTTATATTAATCTAATCTACTATTTCTTTTTTTTATTGTTGTTGTTATTGTTTCTTTATTGTTTCACTAGTAATAGTTATATTCTTTTTTTTTATTATCTCTATCATGATATATTTCATTTCTTTATGTTTTATTTTATTATATTAGTTTCTATTGTTTATATCATCACCATCACACCACATCAAAATCATCATCACCATCATCACATCATCATCACACCATCATCACCACACCATCATACCATCTCATCAGCATCAGCACCCTATCACCCATCATCATCACCATCATCATCACCATCTCTCAACCATCATTCATCTCACCATCATCATCCCCATCACCCTCATCATCATCATCACCATCTCCTCACATCATCATCCCCACATCTCATCATCATCAATCTCATCATCACCATCATCACCATCATCATCACCTCATCATCATCATCATTCCCATCATCTCACCATCACCTCATCCTAAATCACCACACCCATCATAAATCATCATCACACCCTCATCCTACCCATCATCACCATCTCATCTTCACATCATGTCATCATCATCTCATCATCATCATCATCATCTATCATCACCCCACACCATCATCACAACCATCATCATCATCATTCTGTCAAGACTCCGCCTTTTCCAACCACTGCCGTTTTTTTTTATCACAAACCTTAGTTTTCTATCATAAATTCTCTCATTTCCCCGAAAGTCATCAAAAACCAAAAAAAAAAAGGCGGGGAAATTTCAACACAATAAGTTTTTTTTTTTTTTTTTTTGTAAGAGTTTTTAAAGGAAGATGTTGTTTTTTTCATGTAATAGTCTCACGGAGCGAAAAGAATTGGAATAAAAAGAGAGGAAGGGGGAGGGGGGAAAAAGAGGTAAAATGAAAAAGAGGGAGAGGGAAAGGGTCAGCCGTGAATTTCGTTCTGCCATGCAATGTCGCTTCGCCCCTTTCGTCTTTTTTTTTTTTTTTCTTTCTTTATTTATCTTTTTTTTTTTTTCTTTTTTTTTTTTTCTTTTTTTTTTTTTTTTCATTTCTCTTTCTTTTGCTTTTCTTTTTTTCTTCTTTTCTTTCTCTTTCCCCCTCGTTTTTTCTTTTTTTTTTTTCTTTTTTCTCTCTCTTTTTCTTTTCATTTTTTTTTCCGTTTTTTTTTTTTTTCTTTTTTTTTCCTTTTCTTGTGCTTTTTATTTCCTTTTTTTACTCATTCACCCCCTTTAACTTATTCCCCACGATAGAATCGAAAACTTAAAAAAAAAAAAAAAAAAAAAGTTTTTGCAACTTTCAAACCAAGGGGAGAATCGCGTTTAAACCCTCGATGATTTCCACGCTTTTCCCTTTTTTTTTCATTTTATTTTTTATGGATTGTCATAATCTCGCACCATGGCTCCCCAACTAAGAGGCGAACCCCGGTGGAAAACGGCCATTACTCAGCGGATTGGATTACGTAGAAATCAAGCCGGGGAAAAAGCTACTTTCCAAAAAAAAAAAGGGTTTAAATTTTGCGCCGAACCCTTTGCAGGGAAAGATTTGATCGGTGATTATGTACTGATGTGAAGCGAAAGGGGGGGGGGGGGGTGATCGGGGATACATATGTATGTATGTATAATGCAAAGTTTTTATATAATGTGATGTATATGTGTGTGTATATATATACACTACAGAAAGTAGTGTGTATTGTATATATATGTTATCATATAAAATATATCAATTAATATTATTATATATATTATTTTAATTTTAATTATAATTCACACACAACACACACACACCCCACACACACACACCACACCCCACAAAATATATTTAATTATATATAATATATATATATATATATATTAATATATATATATAAAGAGAGGAGGAGGAGAGTAAAAAAGGAAGGCAGAACAAAGACAACGGCGAGACATGAAGACAAAACCCCCGGGGCCTACCATCAAACCCAGAGCAATGAACCCCGGAAACCCCAACGGGGGACGGGAAAACAACAGACACAGGAGAACAGGACACTGAAAAAAAGAACAATGAAAGATCACCGAAAGCAGAGGTCGGGAATCGGAAGACCCAAAAACCATAGAGCCACTCACCGAATGTTACGACAAGATACACATAAGATATAGAAAACCCGAATGAAAAATAGCTTCAAGGTTGTTAAAGAAAACTAAAATACCAAAAGAAATTTTAAAAAAACAAGAATTTAATGAACGAAAAAAATCCCAAAAAACACTTCGAATTTTTTGCTATTGACCGAATGCGACTGAAAACATGATTTCACGGGGATTTATAATGCCTTAGCTGGAATAAGCCTCGTTGGACTGGTTTTTTAAAAACACCTATTAATTTTACATGGCTGCCAGTGTCTGTTTTGATTCTGTTCCACTAATTTTTTTAAAACAAAAAACATTCAAAAAATTAACGCAAAAATGTGGGAGAAGGGTTTTAAAAAAAGTATTTCTGCAATGGCATACGCTGCTCGATTCGTTAATGAATGAACTGCATTTATTTAAAGTTGAAAAACTTTTGGAGTCTTAAGATTACGCTGGTAAAACTGTATTGGTGAACCAAGTAATAAAAAAAGTAATAAATGGATAGAGATATTTAAAAGTGTTTTAAGATTAAAAAAAACCTATATGACAATAGCTATAATAATAGTCATGATAATAAAATAAAAATAACGCTAATATGATGATGATAACAAAAATAATAATAATAAAAACGAAATAATATAATAAAATAATAATAAAAATAGATATAATAATTTTTATTATTTAATAAAATAATTTTTTTAATTATATTTTTATAATAAAAAAATAACAGTGACAAAAATAATAAATGACGTAACAAAATAAAAGAAAAAATTATGATAGAATAATAATGATAATAGTAGTAAAAAAAATTATATAGAAATAATAAAAGATAAAAGATAAAAAAATAAAAAAGATAAAGATATAAAAGCAATAAGAATCAATGATATCAATAAAAATAGTAAAAAAATAAAAAAATGAAATAACAAAAATGAAGAAAAAATAATAAAGTGATAAAAAATAATAAAAAAAGAAAAATGATACTGATAATATTAAATTTATGAAAAATAATGTAATAATAAGAAAATAACAATCATAATAATAATGAATGATGAAAAAATAATAAAAATTAATAATAATAATAATAAAAATAACAAAATAACAATTAAAATGATAGCAAGGGTAAAATGATGTGAGGATAAAATAATAAAAATAATAAGATAATAATAATAAAACAAAAAAATGATAGCAAAAATAATAATAATAATAAAAATAATAATAATAATAATAATAATAAGTGATGTAAATATAAAAAGGGCCCCTAAAAGCAGGCCGTTTAAGCGAGAACGAAAACAGCAGCTCACCCTGGGAAAAATGTAGTTCCTTGGTTGTTATTTTTTTATTTTTCTAACAGGACTTCAATATCGGTGTAGAAGGATTGGGCCTTTGGGGCCCATCCCTTTTCGAGCTGTAAAACTAAATGGTTTAAAAATGTCGATCTTGGTTTTTCAGTGTGTGTCTCTCTCTCTCTCTCTGCTCTCTCTCGCACTAATTCCTGATATATTTTTTGAAAAAAAGTGTGTTTTTTTTTCCAACTGGACAAGCAAAATGTGCCGAGTCAGTACCAATATATGCCATTAAGAAACGACCCCGGGCCCGTCTTTACTGACAGCCGGGCGCTCTTCATGGGCCCACTGCATTTAATCAAAAAAACTGGTAACTAGAAATACCCTTTTCCAAATTTTTCTAAAACATCAGAACATATCCAAGTGTCATTACTGGAGACCTCTATATAGGAATATCTTTGGTGACGGGGCTGATTTTTAGCCGAGTAGACTTTCCCATAAGATCCCCTTTATGTAGTGCCGCTATCTCTCAACCAAAAGAAAAAAAATGTTATTAGCTGTTTTTTCGAGATTATGAGGGGCAGGTTGGCCATGAGAAATGAAAAAAAATGGCTGGGATATTTGGCTTACGAAGGGATTTCGGGGAAACGTAAACAAACCCCATAAAGTTATCATGGGGGCTGTTCGGGGACAGCAGGTTACTTTGACTAACTACGCATAGGGTTCAGTACACTATACAATATGTCAGGATGAGTTTTTTGGGCAAAAAAAATTTTTATATCACCATGCAAAAATTGCAAAACGCCCAAATCCCAAAAATCTTAACCATTACTTACCTGTTTCACAAAAAAATGCATCCTGTGATCAAATGGTACTGTTACAGATTTGCATTGTTGATTAATTAATTTATTATAGAACTGGGCTTGTTTTGACATGATAGTGATATAAAAGATTTTTTACCAGCCAAATGATATTTTTTTATAGTGATAATAGCAAAGCCCACAGGCATGTATATAACAATAATTTTGATAATAGCCCTCTACACGAAAGAAGCAACCCGTTGGGATGATACTTGGGTATTTCCCTGGGTTTTGCAGGGCTGTACACGTTCCTTAAAAAAAATGTTATCAAATCAAAAACAAATTTTCTTCTCTTCTATCTATCTATCATCTATCTAATCTATTATCTATCTATTCATCTATCTCTATCTATCTATCTCTATCTATCTTATCTATTATCTATTATCTCTACTATCTTCTATCTATCTATCTATCTATCTATCTCTCTTCCTTCTCTCTTCTCTCCTCTCCTCTCTCTCTCTCTCTCTCTCACTCATCACCCACTCACTCACTCACACTCTCTCTCTCCTCCCCTCTCTCTCTCTCTCTCCCTCTCTCCTTCTCTTCTCTCTCTCTCTCTCTTTTCTCTCTCTCTTTTTCTTCTCTCACTCACTCACTCACTCTCTCTCTCTCTCCTCTCTCCTTCATCCCCCTGATTCACCAAGGAAAATTTCTGTCCGCTACCCCAAAACCCCATACTCTCGTGTCGATTTTTTTGGTAATATCATTTTGCGAACATAAAGTTATACTAAACAACGAAGGGGGGGCAGGGGAAACCCACAAAAATGTTTAAGGCAGACGTGCCCGGGTTTTGTGTTGTGTGTGTGGTTTTGTGTGTGTGTGTTGTGTGGTGTGTGTGTGTGTGTGTGTGGTGTGTGTGTGTTGTGTGTGTGTGTATGGTGTGTGTGGGTGTGTGTGGTGTGTGTGTTGGGGTGTGTGTGTTGTGTGTTGTGTGTGTGTGTGTGTGTGTGTGTGTTGTGGTGTTGGGATGGCGTTCAGCCTGAATATTTCCCTGTTCCATGAAGGGAATCCTCTCCCTGGAGCTCAGTCCCCCACAAAGGTTATGGGTTTTCCTCAGCCAATCGTAAATTTTTATTAAACGAAAACCACCGAAAACCCTCAAATATAGGACGAAACCATCTGTTTTTCACTGATTGCTTCGTTGCCCTTTAGGAACTATTTTCCATGGAATCATTTACTTTCAGATTTTTCCCACAGCCACAATAATAATTTGATTTTCTCTGTATCCCCCCCTATTCATTGGTTAAGCGTTTCCAGGGGGAGGGGCGACTGTTTTAATTGACGTTTTAGAAAACGGTTCAAATTTTTTTAGAAAGATTATAATTAGTTTCATAGTCCTTTTTTCGTAGGTGAATGGGTGAATTATGACAAATGCGTTTTGAACGAGTTTTTAATAATTTTGTGATTTTATGGGGGGAGGAGTGAGTTGTATATATTGTTTTATAAATTTTTTATTTATGGATGAATGAAGTATTGGCCAAAAAAAAAAAAAAGAAAAATGTGATTCGCAAATGTTTAACATGTACTATTTAACGCAAATTTTTGTATTTTTTTGTACTCCTTTCCCCTTTCAAGAGGCCCCCCCCCCCCATAAAAAAAACCCGAATGGACTATCAATGACAAAAAGAAAAATTCTACGAATCAAAGTCTGATAAAACGTTAAAAATGGGTTATAGTTTGTGCCCCACAGACTTTTATTTTAGAAATTGCTATGACACCATAATGCTATTCCCCCCCAGCAAATGCCCTTTACTCCTGTCAATCAAATTTTATATTCTCCCGTGTTTCCCGGGCCCTTTGGGTGGTATGAGAAAACTCAGTCGAAATACAGGTTTATTTTTGGCAGAAGCAAAGACTTGGTTCCGACAGGCCCAGGTTTGCGAGGGGGCCCTGTAGGACAAACGCCCTGCACAGACCTGCATTTGGGGGACGATACATCAAGGGACTTCCGGGTCATGAGATGATAGGAGGGCTTATGTGTCACGCTTCAACCCGCCATGCCGCGTTTTAAACAGTAGCGCGCTTGGATTTTCTTGATCATATTCTCGGAAATTAAAAACCCTTTTATATCTTTCACTGTAAAGGTTTCCTTTGTGTAAATATATCCAAACATCTGTATGACAAAGTTTCTTAACTCTTTAAACCCAAACCTGATTGTTTACAAAAAAAAATGCACTTCATAATAAACGATAAATGATGAATAATGATAATGAATTTATAATCAAGAGCAGCGACAATAACACAACAAAATAAAAGAGGATAATGACAAGAATTAATCCATGACGATGATAAGGCGATAAGACAAAAAATTCTCCGTCTCCACGAACAGTACTGACCATCGCAGCATTTCCCCCAGTGCGTTCCCGTGACGATCAGGTCTTTTTCGAGTCGCGCCCCAGCAAGCCGAATTTCACGGGGACGTACACAACCGCCGGAGTGCCCCTTGCTCCGGGAGATACCCTCGGGAAAAAAAAAAATATAATTTTTTTTCGAAATTTTAAAAATGAAGGAAAAATTTTGATGTAACTTTTTAATAAGGACTTTTTTGTGCAAAAGGGATTTTTATGATACCTTTTTTTACCCTTGGCAAGGCGCTTTAATACCATCCAGTTTTACTCCCCCGGGAATTTTCGGGGGTAGTAATTACTTGAGTGAATCTGTATGATTAAAAGTTCTCAGCTTATATATTTTGATAATGAACGCGGGGAAACCCCAAACGGCTGCAAGTGGCACGTGTGCTTAATTTTTTACCCCCCATGAAGGCCTCATTAGCGTGACGAAATGCATTTCTATTTTTAGAAAAGACGCGGAGTTTTTTGTTGTATATCAGTCTCGAAATATTCACAAAAAGCTACCATCTATGAACAAAAATACCATACAGAATGACGGCATGTAACACAACAGCCTATGAAAGGGTTTAATTTTTAAAAAAATAAAAAAAAAAAAAAAAATTATAATTATATATATATATATATATTATTATATATATATATATTTTATATATATAAAATATATATATAATAAGCCATCTCTTATCACATAAATTTTTTCATTATCATTGCCGTATTTTGGTTTTTATCTCATGAGATATAATCTAGTATTTCATCATTTTTCTTAATCTTAACCTACGGGGTTTTAAAAACTGAAAAAATATTTATTTTTAATTAGCTTGAGATAATGTGAAGCGATACAAAATCACTTTCTAATAACGGTTGGTTTTATTGTTTTTTATTGTCGTTATCACATTACCCTCATTTTCTTGGGACACTGCCACACACCTTTTTTTTCACTACATTTTCACTCCTTTTCATAGTGAGGTAATATTAACAATGATAAAAACATGCTATTTATTTTTGATCATTACTTTCTTCATCACTATTACACTTGTCGTGTCCAATTGAATACTCCTGTAAAAAAAAATGTCTTGATCTTCTTATTATCATGACTGTTTTGGTAATCCTTTTTACTAACATCACAGCGAAAAAAGCATTTTATTTAAAGTTCTAACTGTACACGTAGCATAAATTAAAAAACTAGTTTGATTCCATTTGTTACATGGCATTCTTGGTGTGACATACTGTCGTTTCATTTTTCTTCCAAATATCCCTGAGGCAAAGGGAAAGGCCGGGGTTACCATCCATTGGCGGCGAGGGAAAATTTTAAGCAGGGCAGCAAGATCGTAGACGAGATCGTACCGTGCATCACAAGAGAAAATCCATGCTCACAAGAAAAACGTGAAAGTCTGTTTTGGGGGTTTTAGAAAAAATGATATTTTTTAAAATTTCAGTATATGGGTATTGCGGTGGCCGAGTGGTTAGAGCACGGACTCAAGACTGTCACGACGGCAACTGAGTTCGAGGGGTTTAGTCACCGGCCGGGACGTTGTTCCCTTTTGGGAAGGAACTTCACCCCGATTTCCTATACCACTGGGGGGCAAACCCCCAAGTCATGACGGTCCCAGAACTGGGAATAGAGAGGTGCTAGTGAAAAAAAAAAAAAAAAAAAAAAAAGGCAACGGAAAACCACCGCTCTAAATGCCAAGAAAATCAGGGAAAAAATCCATGTCGCCAAGTCCTTGTAGGACGGGGGCACTTAAAAAAGGGCTATTTTTTAAAACAGCTTTCACTATTTACTATAGATATCATATATACATGTTTTTGGTGTGTGTTGGGTTGGGGGTGTGTTGGGCTGTGGGGTACTACAATCTTGTAATTGTGGTTTTTTATGTAAAAAACAATTATATTAGGGGTTTTAAAAAAAAGTAAAAAGCATAACGCTAAAGCTCCTTTTCGCTTTAAAAACCGAAGTGTAAATAGGCATGTGCTAAAAATCATAATTATAAAATATTTATGAATGGCCCGTAAGGTAGTATAATCACAAAAAAAATTTAGGGTAAAAAACAGAATAACCCTCAGCTAGAATGTATAACAAATTAAAAAGATTGCACCTGCTAAGCTTTATTAAAAAGTAAAAAAAGACCCAAAGCGTGGATTTTTTCCCCATAAGCGATCCTTTTTGACCTCCAGAACGCGTTGGCCGTCATAAAAGTTTAAATTTTTTTTATACCTTTTACAGCGCGATATTTGGATACTTCTCTAAATAAAAATGTTGGGATATACAAAAATGAGTTAATAAAGACAGTCTAGGTCCACCTTAAGTATAATTCTATCAGGGGTTTTTTGGTATTTTCCTTCGCCACAAAATCTCCTAAAATAATTTTAAAACATCTCCACAGTCCCACGTAATATATATATATATATATATATAATATATTATATTATAATTTTTTAATTATATTAAAATATATATCATCATCATCAAAAACGGATGTCATGTTAAACAGCCGTGGACCTTCCACCATCCTTCGCCACAAACTCGATCTTACGCTTTTTTTTCCAATACCATCACACCCCGCAAATATTTTTGATATTGTCGTCAGTCTTGTCTTCGGTTTCCCCTTTTCCCTCTGTTTCCACCCACTATCCCTTCAGCAAGTCTTTCTCAATACTTTTACCTCCCTTTACATGCCCAAATAAACTTAATTTTCCCTTTTTGTTCAAATGTCCAACGCCGTCTTTACAATTTATTTTTCTAGCACTTCTATTCGTCTTCTTCCGTCCGCTAATACCCCAGTACTCTTGTAGCACCCTTTTAAAAAACTTTGATCTTTTTTTTGTTATCTTTTTCAGCCCCCAAAACACTAAAAAACCATATAAATGCAATTGGGAAAACTAATGAGTTCAGAACCTCAGCTTTTCCTAAGGTAATGCTTGGGTTTTTCAGATTTTATGAGAGAAATTTTTTGGGCTTTTTTTGGAAAGGGCAAATTTTTCTTTTTATTCGGTGAATCGCATATGTATTAGTTAAAACAGCTCCAAGTAATGAATTTTTAATTTTTCCACAACTTCCATTGTTGAAAATGTTCATCATGTTCATTGCCGGTTACTTGTATCTTCAGATCTTAGTTTTTTGGCATTAAGAAACAAGCCGTTTGTTTCTTAACTTTTTCTAGTAGTTTTTTGGTTTCAGCGATACTGTGGCAAAAAAAAACTAATCATCGGCGTACCCGATTTGATATTTTGACTTCCAACATCCACAGGTTCCTTATAATTTCCAGATACCTCTCATAATTTTTTCAGAATATTATTAAAGAGGTGCGGAGACAAAATAACCCTGTCGCACCCCTTGTTTGATTCGAACCATTCTTTTAACCCATAAGGGGTTCTTAAGCAGTTGTGTTGGTCATACATGGTTTTTTTATTTGGGATATGTTTTTTGGAAAAACTTCATATCGTTCATGTTTTTTCCCCGAGGATATCTACAACGGGATCAAAAGTTTTCACATAATCGATGAAACACAGGTATAGGTCTTTTTGATGTTCTCTGTTTTCTCTATGATCAATTTTAGATTTAGAAGGGTTTCGGGACCTTTTCCGGGGCGAAAACCTGTTTGTTCGTCTGCAATTTCCTCTCTTAACTTCAACTTCATTCTTCACCCCCAAAATTTTAAACAAAATTTTGCGCTGTGACTTTTTAAATGCAATTGTCCATTTTTGTTGATGGGTGCGTCCCCTTTTTTTGGTATGGGATAAAGATTGATTTTACCCAGTTTTTCGGGCCCACTTCTTTTTTTCCATATTTTTGTACAGAGTTTGTAGAAAAATATTCAACCTTTTTTTCGCCAGCATTCAATTAGTTCTGCGTTTTCATCTATTTGGGCTTTTGTTATTCTTTACTTCTTTTATGGCTTTTATAACTTGTCTGCAGTGGGGTGGTTCATCTTCGTTGTCATTGAGTCTAATAATGTTTTGTTTGATCTTTTTTCTTTTTGCTAGGTTTAACAATTTGATTCCTCATCTTTGACTTCTTTTCCATCACATAAAACAAGTCCCTCTTTAGTTTTTATAGTGTCCATTGTAGGTTTAAAAATTTTCGTGTGATGTTTCGTACCCTTGGGAGAGTTCTTTAGTTGTCTTATTGATAGAACAGTTTTCAATTCTCTGGCAATGTTCATTTAAATTTTTTTCCCTTTCTTGTCCAAAATCTTTGAATTTTTTTTTTTGTTTTTTTGTATATTACTTTTTCAACTGGATTTTTATACCCTTTTATTTTTGCATCTTCTTGTTTTAAATTTTATTAGTGTTTTTTTCAGATACCAGGGGGAATTTGTCTTTTCTTTTTGGATAGTTTTTTAAACAGTGCTCAGTAGGAGTTTTTTCCTTTTTCCCACAATCATTTGGGGGTTTTATCATCCACATTTATTTGGGATTTTTAAATTTTTTTGACACTGTAATTCTGTAAATTTTTATCAAGAGTTTGTAGTCGAGCTTAGAGGTGGTGTTGGGAGCTCCATCTATTTGGTCTTATTTTTTAAATCGATAGTTTGTAGTTGGAGGGCACTGTTTCAGTCGGCACCCGGGCTTTCTTTGGGATTTTTTTTTGCAACTTTTCCATTTTTGGGTTTAGACAAATTTGTCAATTTGGTTGCGTGTTCTTTTGTTGGGGAAAAAACCCCCGTGCAAGTGTTTGGGTGGTGTTGGAACAATGTATTGGCTATAACTAAAATTTTTGTACTAAAGAAATTTAAAAAAATCTTTCCTCTTTTATTTTTATCTCCCGGCCGAAAATTTTTACAGTGTCATTTTTAGATATTTTTTTCCACTTTGGGGTTTTTGGTCTCCCTGATTTTTTTTACATCTCGTTAGGGATTGGCTAGAGTATCTTGGAGAGAGTTAAAAAATTTTCCATTTCTCTCACTTGCAAAATGGTTGGGGCGTCATTGTATAAACTAAGTTATGAGGTTTTGCTTTTATTTTCTTTTAAAAGCGATCATTTTTTGGGGGGTACCCCAAAATTTTGATTTGCAGTTTTTTTTTGCTAGAATCATAGCAATCCGTGCTATAAATTTCTTCTTTTTTTTCAGAAAAAGAACGTCTTGTTTTCTTTTGTTTTTAAACTTTCCCTTACTTTTTAAAATTTGGGTTTACTTTTTCTAGTATTTTAATGTTGTATTATCCCTTTCGTTTCAGACAGTATGTAATTTCCCCACTCTATTTTCCTTTCGTTCCACGTTCCGATTTTTTTTTTTTTTTTAATTTGGGAAAGTTTTCTTTATCTTCTTTGTCTTTCCCGATGCATGTTTAACATTGTCAGCTGGGTTTTCCCACGGACTAACGGCCCCTTGATAACCCACGCGACGGGCGTGTGGTATGAATTACATTTTTGTATTTAATCATTGGTGTGGGTTTGTCAGGAGAAAAAAAAATTTGAGTGGGGAAACCCCCAGGCTCCTTTTCAACCCCCAATCCCAATAATGGAGGAAATATTCTCCGCTTTAAAAAAGTTTTCACTGTATAACCAGACATATTATTTTGGTGAAACCAGAATAGTAGAAGAAGGGGGTTTTCACCAATATCCCCTGCCCTGCTGCCGACAGTTTTTACCGCAACCGGGATAGGGGGCTAATAGGGTGCTATCCTTGTTAGGAACCCCCGGGGGCAGTTATTGTCTTACCCCCGGGCAAAATATATATATAATATATATTATTATATTAATATAAAATTATAATACAAATAATATATATATATATAAAATAATATATATATATTTATAATATATAATACACACAATATTATATATATATATATATTAAAATATTATATAATATATATATAATATATATATAATATTTATATATTGCACGCCAGTGGGTCTTTTTCTCTGTGCGAAAAATGTTTTCATGAAGGGGCCTGGGCAAACAGACGCGCGGCTGTGAGCGGAGAGCGGGGGGAAAAAAACCAGGAGAGAGGGATTTTTGGGTGCCTCCCGTGAAGACCTCGTGTGTGCCCTTGTGACCCCGAGATAAACCCGGGTTGCCCTTTATAACTGTTTGTGCTGTGTGAATGCGGGGTTTCCCCCCTGTATTGTGCCTATAGAAAAGTGTAGGGGATATAATTGTGTAAAAAGGAAAAACTGTCATTTTGTGTTTACTTCGTGCCCCGCCCCGCCATTGGGGTTTCCTCTCCTGGTTTCTGGGAGCTGTGGGTTCGGGCCTTTGGAGCTGTTATGTTCCGACCCTGATATAACACGCCGTCTGCCTGCCTGCCTTGTGTTGGTGGCAGAGAGACGAGGCGACCGGGGTTACAAATATATATATAAAACATATAATACATTAATACATATATTTTTAATATATATATATAATTATATAAAATATAATTATCAGGCCCAGCAGTTTTTTTTGGATTGGTATGAAAATTACTTTTTTTTATATCCTTTTTTTTCCCAGACGCAGCGAAATAAAATAAAAAGCCTTGTGCGAGGGAGTTCCCCTGGTGTTTGGGGGCCCTCGCATGCTCGGTTTATTCTTTCCAAAACGAAAACTATATAGGATAAATATCTGTTTTTTCAGAATTTCAGCACTGTATTTTGCTTGCACTTTCGGTTTTTTGGGGCCCAGGGAGGCCCAGTATCTAGTGTCCCCTTTGGGGCCCATTTTTTTGTAAAATTCCTTTCCTCCTTCCTGGTTTTTTTTCTAAGCCTACGGGAGCTCCCTTGGGGGTTTTCTCGTATTCGTTTGGGATTGGGCATCGAATTACCGCCCTTCGTTTGTGCAATTTGGGGGTTTAAGGGGGTGTCTTCCAATAACTGATCCCTTTTGGGATGGAGACCGCAAACCCGATTTTCCCGGGGGGTGGGGGAAGACGGAAAAATGCCCTATTTCTAATAGCTATTTAGTTTATACCAAAAGTTTTTTTTTTATCCTCAGAACTACGGCCTTGGGCCCAAAGGGTTGGGGTCTGGCCCCAAAACCCCCCAAAATGATCGACTCCCCCGCACCTTTAACCTCAAGGGAAGGGGCGACCCATGCCACTTCTGGAAAACTGACTAGGAAAAAGGAACCCCCCACCAGGGAAGAACTGGACGACTTTTTTTTCAATCCCTCCAGTTAAAAGAAGGCTTTGAGTCAAATGCAGATATTAAATCGGTGTTTTTGAGTGTTGCCCTTCATCAAAAAAGCCTGTTTGTCAATTGGACGGCGATTTTTTTTTTGCCGTACGCTCAGCAAACTAACAAAAAATCCAGTGCAATCGATCATCAGGAGCTAGGGCCAAGGCCAAAAAAAAAACGGAGTTATAGAAAACGGTTTTGGTATTATGAAACAGATTAAAAATTTAATACATCAACAAATTGCAAACAACCCCCCAAAAGCAGCGCCATGAAAAGGATGATACCAAATAACAACGGGGACACCGCCGGGGCCCCCACTAGGATAGTTTTGGTTAGTTTCTGAAACAAGATATTTTTACAGGCGTCTCCTTGCAATGAGACGCAGGATATGGAGGCATTGGGCTCCATTAACAAGCAAAAAAAAGGGCTCCAAAAATTTCTCAATATCACGGTTTGGTCCACTGTCAATAAAAAAACAAAAAGAAAAAAAAATCTTGCAAAATTAAAAACATCCATTCAAGGAGGGTACAAATTTGATTCGCCCAGAGGTTTCTAATGCCCCCAGGCTTTCATATGAAGAGCTCAGATAATTACCTCCCGCACCCTGACCACCAAAGGGAAAGGGGTGAGCGCAACCTATACATTTTGCCAAGGAGAGATTTTAATTAAATAAAGACCTAACGGGAATGAGCTTTTTGGACCTAGAAATTTTTGAGGAACGTTCCCAGGCCCCCGATGAGTTTCAGTATAAATGAAAACCATCAATAAATGCCATGTTTAAGTCTAGAAAGTGCAATGAAGTTGGAAAAAGCCAGCTTTTCCTAGCTCATGGCATTTTGCCCTCTCATTCCCATTTTAAAAGCGGGAGGAATTTTCCAGATCCCTACTCCAGCCCAACTGCGTTGACAAGGCCCCATGCCATTCTAGGACTAATCGACTGGGAAAAATGGAAACCCGCCCAGTGAAAACGGGGGACGACTTTTTTGAAGCATGGAAAATTGTTATAGTGGCTATGGCTTTTTTAAAATTCAGTTATAGTTGAGAGCAGGCGGTTCCAAAAGGGACGCCAAACTCTTGATAAAGGGTAAAACTGGACAGCCGTTTTTAAAAGAGGCCTTTGCTAAAAGCACTTTTTTTTTTCAATTCTGAATATGGGAAAAGCCTACTTTATATGGCGATATGGCCACTCAAAAAAAAAAATGGAAGTGTCTTGTCACCAATATTATTTGTGTATGATTAAATGACATCTTCCCCAACTCCCCTCGGAATTTAAAATACTCGCTGTACGCCGATGTTTGGGCATTATGGCATTCCAGCAGTAATGCAAATTTTCGGAAAAATCGCCCCCAAATGACACTTTTTATGATAGAAATGTTGCCCCCAATAGGGTTTTATTTTTTATTTTTTCCACAAGAAAGGTGCGGGGTTTTTTTTTTTTACATAGGAGGAAGCCGCCCCCCAAAGGTACATCTAGACAATCGCCCATGTTTATTCGAATTCTGCTAAATTTCTTAGTCTGTTTTTTGATCGTAACTTTTTGGAAAGACCACATTGTTAAATTTAAAAATAAATGTCAGCACAAAATTTCATAAAGGGTTATTTCTTTTATAAATGGAGGGAATTTTTAGAAAAATTTTTTCTAAAAGGGTTTTAAAGCCCAATTTGGTCTAAAGCAGATATGATCAGCCGTGTATATAGTTCGGCATTGAACCAATTTTGAAAGGTTGGATTTTTGCAGAATGCTTTTTTCGCGTTTTGTCTTGGGGCCCGAAGTGTATTTGAATCGAGCGTCTTGAGGTGAGTACCCCACTCGACTCGCACGCAGCTATCTAGCATGACCTTTGCCGCAAAAATGGCTCGAGGGGCCCGAGATCCTAATAGCAATCGAGGGTTAGTCCCTTTAAGTTGCTTCCCTCTGCCCACCCGACGTCCTTTCCCAAAAGCTAATTTTTGTGGTGGGAATCTAATTCCTTTTTCTTTTAGGCGCTTCTACTCCCAGACGTTCGGGTTGCCATATGAGATATGTCGATGATGTTTTGCTCTCTGCCCTCATGGACCCTGCACTATTCCGGTTTCGATGCAGCGAACTCTTTTTTCCCCTTTCTCCTTTTCAAGGGGGAAACAGAATTTCCCTTTCTGGACACCCAAATTTCATCGATCTGCTGAAACTTCTCTTTTTTCATATACATAAAATTTTAAGTACCGTGGTATGAAAATAACATTTCTCGTACCATCCTCCCTTAAGAAGGTGTTGCTTTTTCCGCATCTGTGACCCCCAGTCCCTAATGGAGAGATTGTTTTCCCTTTTGTCTTCGTTCCCCAAAGGGGACTATCCCACATGTTTCCGACGGTCACGTTATCCAGGACGCGTCGTACCTTCTACCACGCCTCCTCTCATAAAGAAACTTTTCATTGCCCGTCCTCGCTCCCAAACAGATTATCTTTTCTTTCCCTCTTCACCCTCTCAATTGCAGGTTATCTTTTCGTCAGGTAAAAACACTCCGTCACACCCGGTCCAACTAGCCCTCCCCTACCTGTGATAAGAGTGGTGTAGTGACACAGGCGCCAGTCTCATAGGCGTCGTCTTTCTGAGTATGTCCCCCCGCAGTGGTGGTTCCCCGATTTGCTTCCTAATTTTAATTTAAAAATGCGTTTTTTCTCCTGATAGTCTCCCCGCTTCCCCATCCTCCCTCTCCTTATGCTGGCCACCCCTGCCAAAACCACCTGATCCCCCGCTTGACCTTTTATATTTTGTGGTGTGCGTGCGTGCGTGCGGCTTGTGGTGTGTGTGTGTGTGTGTGTGGTGTTGTGTGTGTGTGGTTTTGTGTGTGTGTGTGGGTGTGTGGGGGTGTGTTGTGTGTGTGTGTGGGGGTGGTGGGTAGGTTAGGGGGGGGAGGGTTGTGTGTGTGTGTGTATAATTTTTAAAAATAAATAATATATATATATATATAATATATAATATAAAAATTTTTAATAATTTTTATAATAAAATATAATTAAAAATTTTTTTAAAAATATATATAATATATAATATTTATTATATTAAAAATATAAATAAATATATAAATATATATAATAAATCCCTATATAAATATATACTATTATAAATAATATACAATACCTAACAAAATTATATAAATAAATTTTTAATTATATTATTTTATATTTAAAATTTATAATAATTTTAAATTATTATAATTAAAATATACATAACAAAAATTAATATAATATATATATATAATATATATATTTAAAATTAATAAATATATACTTAATATATAATAATTTATATTATTGTGTGTGTGTGGGTTTTGTGTGTGTGTGTGTGTTGTGTGTTGTGTGTGTGTGCATAAAATATACTAATATCTATATCTATATCTTATATTTCTTTTTATAATTATATTTTATATATTAATATTAAAATATATATAGATGATGATACATATATATATTAATTATATAATATATATTTTATTTTTTATTATTTTAAAATTTTATATTTTTAAAATTATATATTATAATTTATATTATTATTATTATAAATTTTTTTAAAATATTTTTAATATATATTAAAAATATATATTTTTTATTTTATAATTACATATTATACATATTTTATATATATTTATATTTATAAAAATTTATATTTTTTATATTTTTAAAATTTTATTTAAAAAAAATAATATAATATATATTTTATTATATAGAATATTAATTTTTAATTTTTTAAATATTTTTTGGGGGAGTAGGAGAAGGGGTAGGGAAACTTCAGTCGAAAAAAGGGAATAAAGGGTCAGGGGGTGGAGAGGGGGGGAAAAAAAAAAAATCATTCTTTTGAGTCATTTTTGGAACTTTTGGAGGGACAAGATTTTTCTGGAGGATTTTGGGGTGGGGAGGTAAAAAGTTTTCTTATTGGAAGAGGAGGAGAAGGGGGATGATGTCGAGGATACAGGGAGAATGGAGTCAGAGATGTGGTTTGGGTTTAAAATGGGGTGGAACATTTAGATTGCTGGGTGACAGGGGAGGGGTGTAGCAAGGGAAAATGGTAGGATTGGTATCTCGATTTAGATGGAAAAGGACTTTTTCTTGGAAGGAAAGGGGAGTAGGATAGGTTGCTCCAGGGTAGAGGGGAAAAGATACGGGGGGAAACTGAGACTTTTTGAGAAGAGGAGGAGGAAAGCGAAGTACAGTTTTTGGGAAAAGGTTGAAAAAGAAAAACCTTCTTGTCTGGCCTCACACAGAATGAGAACTGCTGCCTCGATTTGGTTTTTAAAAACATTATACGCCCCCCCAATTGGGGACACGTGCGTGATGACAGAAAAAATTTTAACATCTGACCAGGTGGTACATAGAGGGAGTGGGCTGTGGAGGGCAGTGTTTTTGGCGGGTTGCCAAAACCCAACATTTTTTCATTGACGGGGGGAAAGAGCCCAAAATGGCGGACAGGGCGGGGCACTCACCAATATAAATTATGGTATGTTACGGAAGTAATCTGGCAATATTTGGGGTTTTAAAACTTTCTTGGGCTCTGGCAGGGGTGGGATGCACTGGACTGCCATGCATCTAGCAAGGCATGCGGCAAGTGGTTTTCACAGTTGACCAGTCCCCTTTTCGTAGACAGGACATCAGTCGGGGAGATGGAAAAGCCCCGGTACAAATATTAAGGGGGGGTGATGTTGGGCAGGAATAGGTTTTCATGATTTAGTTTGGCTAAATAGGCATGAGTTTTGGGACGAGCTGTAACTGTGACCCAAAGGGCTTATAAGTACTTAAAATAAACCCAGACTGTAACAAGCGGAATGATCAGAAAAAACGAAGGAGATTCTACCGGTTTTTTAAGACTTGTTGGGTAAAAGGGTTTTGTCAAAGTAGGAATGTAGGGGGAATCAAAGAATTGATCCCCTTTGGGTAGGTCAAAAAAGTACTCAAAAAGTTTTTAGAGGTGGAAGCAGTAGAAGGAGAGGGCAGGAAAAGATGGGCGGTATGGAAGGGTAGTATGTTGGAGGAGGAAAATAAGGATGAAGAGTAGAATAAGGAGGGGGAGATAGAAAATGAGAAAGACTGGCAGTAGAAGATGGAGGGAGGATGTTGGGAGGGGAAAGGGGGTTTTCTGGGGGAGAGTAAATATATTTTAATATATATATATTATATATATTAATATATATATATATATATATATATAATATATATATATATAATATATATCCCCACGGGTGGAGTTTCGGAAGGATAAGTTACAGCAAAATTGGGTGTTAGGTCAGTTCAGACCCGTGGTCGAAGGAGAGGCAAGATTTTAAAAAACCAAATTTAAAATAAAATTTTAGATTTGCTATTTAAAAAGGGGACAAACTTAATGCCCTTAATATAGGTAAAAAATCTTCATTTTTGGCCTGAAATAAAGGGGGAGTAGAAACAGTTACCCTCGGGGTTCCCCATGGGGGTAAGAGGTAACAATTTACTCACGGAATCTGGCTCCCAGGGGGCCCTTTCAGATGACACAAAGCCAGCCTTCATCCTTAAGAAAAACCCTTTACACCTTTTTAGGAAGGAACAGAAGGGGAATAAAGTGAGAAAAAAAGGGAAAAGGGGGGAAAAAAAGACCATGTAAAATTAGTTGAGACAAAGGCGAGGCCAAGGTTTGGTATGAACAAAGAAAACGGGAAAAATTTTTTTTTATTTAAAGAAGGTAAAATTTAACCTCTTCGTGGTTTTGATAGTAAAATTCCCTATGCTATACATAACAGTAAAGTTATAAAAAAGTAATAAATGGTGTCATGTGGATTAATGAAAAGGTAAAAGGGTATTCAAATTAAGTAGATTTTATAATCACTAAGGTTTCAGAGCGAAGCGAAAAATACGTTTGGTAATGGAGCCCATTCATTATCTTTGTCGTTTATGCAACACAGGAAAGTAATTATCATTTTGAAAGACAAAAACAACTTATGATTAAAACACAAAATAAACAAAATCAAATTTTTGTTAAAGGAATAATAAATTGATAAACTAAATCATGTTTTTTCAACTTACGGAAAACAGAAAATTTTAGAGATAGCTTCTGATCGAAAATATCAACAAAGAAAACAAAATGATAATCACTGATGAATACAAAATTTTTATAAAAAATACAAACCATGACTCCTCAAAACATATAATGGAATAGTGAAAGGGAAAGAAGGGGAAAAAAACGGCAAAAAATGGCAATTTAAAAAAACTCAAAAGAACTGCCACTTTAAAGCCACTAAGACAGCTTAACATGAGGTACAAAAAACAGAACGATCAGTAATGCTTCACCTGGTTTCCCTTTTGGAGTTTAAAAGCTAATACAAAAAGATGCTAAATAAATGACTTGCAATTTATTGTAGCCCAGTAGACCCAAAAACAAGCTTTTACTTCCCAAATTCTTTTGTGACTAAACAAGTTTTTTTTCTTCTCTCTCTCCCAAGACTTTTTGGGAAATACCTAAAATACTTTTTCAAGCACCCTCGACTTAAGCTAGTCGCAATTTGAGTTTGTTGTGCAAGATGATTTTAGGTTTTTTCCTGTCTGTTTTTTTCACTGAATCTAATTCAGAAGATCAAAAAAAAAAAAAGTACAATAAAATTAAAAAAAGAATCATTAACATGTGTCTTTGTCACATTACATTTCAATATACTCAATAATTAAAATTAAAATCTTTTTGAGGTAAAATAGGTATTTTTAACATAAAGTCTGTACTAACTATGCAATATTTAAAATATTAAAATAGTAAAATAATATATAATATATGCATAAGCACATTT
>NW_023659044.1:0-35000 GCF_015228065.2 Penaeus monodon
ATACGTTTTTTTAGAGTAGCCCATAAAACGTTTTTTTTCCCTTCATTTGTGATTCTGGGAAATTTTTAGGGTATAATGATAATAATTACCAGAATTCTTTAATCAACAAAATGATGATAAAATGAAATAAAAAGAATTTTGATAAAATTTGATGATTTTTTTATTACATTTTTCATTATTATTTTCAATATTATCATTATTATTATTTTTATTATTATTTTTATTATTATTATTATTATTATTATTATTATTATTTACTACTTTAAATTTTTAGAATTTTTGCCCAAAAAATTATTTAACTGTAATTAAAAAAATTGAATTATAAATATAATTATAATAATACAAAATTTTTATAATATTGTTTTTAATATTTTAAATTTTTTAATTATCATTATTATTACTTTTACTGGATATAAATTTTAAAAATAAATTTTTATAACAGTAATAATTTCAGTAATAAGATATTAATTTAATAATGTATAATAAAGATTATAAAGCGTTATTATTGTTTTTTATTATTGTTATTACTATTTTATTGTAGTTTTTTTATTAGTATGATGTAAATTATATATTATAACTGCAATAATTGCAAAAATAATTATATAAATTTCAATAATGATGTAATAATTACAATAAAGAGATAAAGATAAAGAAAGATGAAATGTGATAAAGTGATATAACGATAAAAATGAGGGGAAACATGTAAAAGATATAATAAAAGGGTTGTGTCCATAATTTAAAAAAAAAAGGTAAAAAAAAAAAAAATCCCAAAAAATCAAAAAGCGGGGGGAAAAACTTTGAAATATGCCTTTTAGGGTAAATCCAAATGCGTTTTTTTTTTCCTTCATTTGATGATTTTGGCAATTATTAGGGTAATAAAATAAAAATTACCAAATTCTATTAATCATGACAATAAAATGATAAAAGTGAGAAAAAAAATTTGGATAACATTTTATGATTATTAAAATTATTACTATTACATTTATTATCATTATTATCATTATTATTATTATTCTTATTATTATTATTTATTATTATTATTATTTATTCTTATTATTATTATTATGATTATTATTATATATTATTATTACTTTAATTATTAGTACTATTGCCAAACAATATATTATACTGACTAATAAACACAATTAATAATACTAATAAGTCTACGATTCACTCACTACTACTTGTTATAATTTTTTATTTAATATTATTATTGTTATATATTATCATTATTTTATTTCTGCCTGGTAGTATAATTGTAAAACATATTTTATTATAACATAAGAATTACAGTAATAACGATATTAAATTGGAAATAATGATATACATAAATGATTATACAAACGTTTATTATTGTTATTATTATGTTATTACTATTATTATTGTAGTTGTTATTAGTATAGGGGATGTAAAATTTCATTATACTGCATAATGGGGGTGCAAATAATGATAATAATTGCAATATGATGATAATAATTGCAATAATGATGATAATTATGATGATAATGATGATAATGATGATAATGAGAAATGATAACGAATAATCTTGATGATAATCATGATAATAATGAGATATAACAGATTGGTGTCCATATATATACAAAAAAGGTAAAATGAAAAAAAATCGCCAAAAAGTCGAAAAAGCGGCAAATCTAGCGAAACATGCCCTTTGAGATGTATACTTCCCCAATGACGTTTTTTTCCCATTCATTTGATGATTCGCTGCAATTCTTGGGTAATATATAATAATTAACCAGAACTCTATTAATCATCTGGACACTCATGCTGATAACAGTGAGAATAAAGAGAGAGTTTTGGATAACTTTGATGATTATTAATATATTACTTCTTATCATTATGATTATCATTATTACCATTATTATTATTATTATTATATTATTACTTATTAGTATTTTATTATTATTATTATTTATTATTTTATTATTATTTTATTTATTATTACTTTAATTATTAGTACTATTGCCAAAAAATATATTATAACTGTATAATAACAAAATATAATAATAAGTAATATTATAATAATCCTAATTGTTATAATATTGTTATTATATTATTATTTATTATTATCATTATTTTATTTCTACTGGTAGTATAATTGGTAAAATAATTATTATAACAGTAAGAATTACAGTAATAACGATATTAATTGAAATAATGATCTAAATAATGGATTATAAAAACGTTTTTTTGTTATTATTATTGTTATTACTTATTCTGATTGTAGTTTTGTTTATTAGTATAGATGTAAATTATCTATTATACTGCAAATAATTGCATAATAATGATAATAATTGCAATAAGATGATCATAATTCAATAATGTGATAATGTGATGATAATGATGATAATGATGATAATGATGATAATGATGATGATAAGATAAATAATGATGGATAATCACGATAATATGATGATATATCACCATGAATTGTGTCCATATATAATAAAAAAAAGGTAAAAGAAAAAAAATCCCAAAAGTCGAAAAAGCGGCAAAATCTAGCGAAATATAGCCTTTTTGAGATTAGACTCCAATGCGTTTTTTCCATTCATTTGAGAATGATTCGGGCCATTATAGGGTATAATGCTAATAATTACCAGAATTCTAATTATCATGACAATAATGATGCTAAAAGTGAGATAACGAGATTTGGATAACATTTGATGATTATTAATATTATTCTATTATCATTATTAGATATCATTATATCATTATTATATTATATATTATTATTATTATTTATTATTATTATTATTATTATTATTATTATATTATATTATTATTATTTGATTACTTAATTATTAGTACTATTGCCAAAAAAGATATTATATACTGTAATAATAACAGTAATATAATAATAAGTAATAATTTAATTACTAATTGTTTTATAATACTTGTTATTAATATTATTATTGTTTATTATTATCATTATTATTATTTCTACTGGTATATAGGAGAATTGTAAAAATATTATATAAACAGTAATAATTACAGTAATACGATAGTAATTGAACATACTGATATAAATAATGATATAAAACGTTTATTATTGTTATTTTATTGTAGTACTATGATTATTGTATGTTTTTATTATAATAGGGATTAAAATAATCTATTATAACTGCAATATTGCAATAATAATGTAATAATTGCAATAATGATGATAATAATTGCAATGTCAAAAAAATGCGATAAAAAAACAGACAAATCAAGAAAATGATATATGATGATGATAATGATGGATAATGATGATGAAATGAGGATGATAACGATAATAATGATTAAATCTGATAATAATGATGATAATAACGGAATTGTTCCATATTAATCCAAAAAAGGTAAAAGAAACAAAAATCCCAAGAACGTCGAAAAAAGCGGCAAAATCTAGCGAAATGATACCTTTTGAGAGTAGACTCAAATGACGTTTTTTTCCATTCGAGTTTGAATGATTCCTTGCAATTATTAGGGTAATAATATAATAGAATTACCAGAATTCCTATTATCATGACAATAATGATTGATAAAGTGAGAATAAAGAGATTTTTGATAACATTTGAATTGATTTTATATTATTACTATATCATTTATTATTATCATTATTATCATTATTATTATTATATTAGTATTATTATTATTTTATTTATTATAATTATTATTATTATTTTATTATTATTATTATTTATTACTTTAATTATTTAGTAGACGTTTGCCTAAAAATATATTATAACTGTAATAATAACAATAATATAATAATACAGTATATATTATAATAATACTATTGTTTATAAATATTGTTATTAATATTATTTATTGTTATTATTATCAGTATTTTATTTCTACCGGTATGTAAATAAATTGTAAAAACTAATTATTCTACACAGTTTTAATCACATACACACACTTCTACAAGTAATAAGAAGTAATACTCTACATTTCGACCAGGCGGAGAACGATATTAATTGAAATAATGATATAATAATGATTAAAAAACGTTATTATTGTTATTAATTATTGTTATTACTATTATTATTGTAATATTGTTATTAGTATAGATGTGAAAATTATCCTATTCTCCTGCAAATAATTGGCAATAATATGAATAATATTGCAATAATGATGATAATAATTGCAATAATGATGATAATGTGAATGAGAATGATGATAATGATGATAATGAGATGTAACGTAATAATGATGATAATCATGATAATAATGATGATAATAACAGGAAATTGCTTGTCCCATATATATAAAAAAAGGTAAGAGAAAAAAAATCCCAAAGTACGAAAAAGCGGCAAAAATCTAGCGGAAATTAGCCTTTGAGAGTAGACTCCAAAATGCGTTCTTTTCCATTCATTTGATGATTCTGGCAATTATTAGGGTAATAATGATAATAATTACCAGAATTCTATTAAATCATGACAATAATGATGATAAAAGTGAGAAATAAAGAGATTTTGTGATAACATTTGATGATTATTAATATATTACATTATCATTATTATTATCATTATTATCATTATTATTATTATTTTATTATTATATTTTATATATATTACTATTACTATTATTATTAATATCATTTATTATTATTATTATTATTATTATTACTTAATTATTAGTACTATTGCCAAAAATATTTTATAACTGTAATACTACAATAGTAATAATAATAATATAATTATCATAATACTATTGTTATGAAATTGTTATTATATTATTATTTGTTATTATTATATTATTATTATTTCCTACTGGTAGTATAATTGCAAAAATAATTATTATAACAGTAATAATACAGTAATAACTATTAATTGAAATAATGCTATAATTATGATTATAAAAACGTTTTATTATTGTTATTATTATTGTTATTACTTGATTATTGTAGTTGTTATTATATACGATGTAAAATTATCTATTATACTGCAATAATTGCATAATAATGATAATAATTGCAATAATGATGATAATATTGCAATAATGATGATAATGAATGATGATAATGATGATAATGATGATAATGGATGAGGATAACGATAATAAGGATGATAACATTATAATAATGTGAGAATACAGAATTGTGTCCATAATATAATAAAAAAAGGTAAATGAAAAACATCCCAAAAGTCGAAAAAGCGGCAAAATCTAGGCGAAATATTAGCTTTTTGGGAGTAGACTCCAAAATGACGTTTTTTCCATTCATTTGATGATTCATCGCAATTATTAGGGTTATATGATAATAGATTACCAGAATTCTATTAATCATGAACAATAATGATGATAAAAGTGAAATAAAGAGATTTGGATAAATTTGATGATTATTAATATTATTACTATTATCTTCTTATATCATTCATTATCATTATTATTATTATTCTTATTATTATATTATTATATTATTCGTTATTATTATTATTATATTTATTATTAATTATTATTATTAGTTATTTAATTATTAGTACTATTGCCACAGAAATATATTCATAACCTGTAAATAAAACAATATAAATATAGCATAAGATCCTAGGGCATTATAATAATGCCATAACAATTGGTTTAGCAACTTAGATAGCTTGTTGTTCTATATATTATCCTATTATTATTGTTTATTATTATCATGATTTTATTTCTACTGGTTAGTATAATTGTAAAATAATTATTACTTGGTATATCACTTAATATTACATGTAAATATACGATAATTCAATTGTGAACTCAGCTAATTATTATAAATAATGATTATAGAGAAACCGGTTATTTATGTTATATCTATCTATTGTTTTATAACTATTACATTATTGTAGTTGTTCATTAGTTACAATAATAGCTGTACAACTGAGCATTTATCTAGTTCATACTGCAATAAATTTGCAATAAATATTGATACATAAATTGCTAATAGATGATGTAATTAATTGCATAATGATGATAATGATGATATAATGATGATAATGATGATAATGATGATGATAACGATAGATAATGATGATACCATGATAATAATGAAGGATAATACAGGAATTGTGTCCATATTAATAAAAAAAGGAAAAGAAAAAAAATCCCAAAATCGAAAAGCGGCAAAATCTAGCGAAATATCAGCCTTTTGAGAGTAATACTCCAAAATGACGTTTTTATCCATTCATTTGATGATTCTGGCATTATTAGGGTAATAATGTAATAATATACCAGATATTCATTAATCATGACAATAATCGATGATAAAAGTGAGAATAAAGAGAATTGGATAACATGTTGACATGATATATTAATTAATTCGCTTGTACTATTATCAATTATTATTATCTTATTACTCATTATTATGTATACTTATTATGTATTATTTATTTATTATTATTATTATTATTATTATTATCTTAAGACCATTTATATTATTTATTATTATTAGTTATTATTATTACTCTTAATTTTATTACTATTAGATAAGAGCATAATGGCTCAAAAATATAATGTACACTAACGGTAACTAATACACAATAACTAAACGTCTCTCTAACATCGCCTCGACAGAATACTAGATAAGCGTCTAAATTAGATATATACTAATTGTTATCATATTGTTATTAATATTATTATTGTTTTATTATCATTACATTATTATCTTCTCACTGGTAGATAATTAAATATGTAAAAATTACAGATTCTTTATAACAGTACTAATTACGTAAGAACTGATATTAATTGTGAAATAATGATATAAATATACTGATTATAAAACCTATTATGTTATTATTATTGTTATTACTATTATTATTGTATTGTATTAGTATAATGTACAATTTAGCTAATTTACCTGCAATAATTGCAATAATAATGATAATAATTGGCAATATGGATGCTATAATTGCAATTAATGATTGATAATGAATGCTGATTAATGATGAAATGATGATAATTATTTATGGATAGACGATAATAATTGATGATATCAGGTAATAATGATGATAATAACCAGAAATTGTTTGTCCATACAGATATAATAAAAACAAAATAGATTTCACTTAAAAAAGAATCCCAAAAGTCGAAAAAGTCGGTCAAAATCAGCGAAATATAGCCTTTGAGAGTACACTCCAAAATGAAGTTTTTGTTTCATTCATTTATCATTCTGGCAATTTTAGGGTATAATGATAATAATTACCAGAATTCTATTAATCATGACAATATGATGATAAAAGTGAGAATAAAGAAATTGGATAACATTTGATGTGATATTATCATTATTACTATTATCACTAACTTATTATTATCATTATTATCATTATTATTACTCTCCTTACATTATCATATCTAGTACATATTGATTATTATTATCTATTATTACATTGATTATTAAATTATTATTATTATTATTATTATTATTACTTTAAGTTATTAGTACTATTGCCAAAAAATATACTTATTTTCAACTGACATAATAACAAATAACACATAATTAATAATGTGAATAGAGTATAATTATAATAATACTCAATTGTTATAGCCTAATTGTTTTTCCAGTGTACTAATTATTATTGTATTATTATCATTATTCATATATTCTCTACTGGTATTATACATTGGTAAAAATGTCTTTCATTATATTGCAATACATAACTACCCGTGACCTACGCCTTAACAGTAATATGAATAATGATTATAAACAATGTGATTATAAAATAACGTTAGTCTAACCATCATGTGTATACACAAAAAATTGTTTTATTATTACATTTGTATTAATCACTACTATATTACCACTTGATTTGTACGTTGTTATTCGTATAATGTCAAATTGCAAATAATGATGATAATAATTGCAATAATGATGATTAACTGGATGGCCACAAATAGATAATGATGATAATGAATGATATGATGGATAACGATAATAATGAAGATAATCATGTAATAATATGAAATACCAGGAATTGTGTCCCATATCTCATAAAAAACAATGTAAAAGAAAAAAAATCCCAAAAGTCGAAAAGCGCAAAAATCTAGCGAAATTAGCCTTTTGAGAGTAGACTCCAAAATGACGTTTTTTTATTCCATTCATATTGATCGAATCTGGCAATTATAGGGTAATATTATAATAATTACCATATTCTATTAATCATGACAATAATGATGATAAACGGTAGTGATCCGAGATAATAGGTGAGGAAATTAGTTGGGAATAACGTTAGACATGATTACTATAATTAACCTTTATCTCAGTTAGCATATCAAAGGAATCAACTATTAGCATTATTATTATCATTATTATTCATTATTATTTATTATTATTATTATTGTTATTATTATTATTATTTTAATTATTATTATTCTTATTATTATTATTATGATTAATTTATTATTATTATTATATTACTTCTAATATTAGTTAACATGCCAAAATATATTATACGTAATAATAACAATAATAAGAATAATAGTATGATTTAATAATACTAATTGTTATAATATTGTTGATTAATATTATTATTGTTATTATTATCATTATTATTATTTTCTACGTAGTATAATTGTAAAATAATTATCTATCAACAGTAATAATTACAGTCATAACATAGTTAAGTTTGAAATAATGATATAAATAATGATTATAAAACAAACGTTCTTATTGTTGATTATTATGTATACTATTTATTGTAGTTTTTTATTAGTATAGATTAAAATTATCTATTATAACACTTGCAATAATTGCAATAATAATGATAAATAGATTGCAATAAATGGATGATAATAACCTTGCAATAATGATTATATATGATGATAATAGAGGATAATATGATCAATGCATGATGATAACGATAATAAATTATGATAATCCCGATAATAATATGGATATAACAGAATTGTGTCCATATATAATAAAAAAAAGGTAAAAAGAAAAAAAATATCCCAAAAGTCGAAAAGCGGCCCCCCCCCCAAAATCTAGCGAAATATAGCCTTTTGAGAGTAGAACTCCAAATGACGGTTTTTCCATTCATTTATTGCTTCTGGCAATTTATTTAGGGTAATAATGATAATAATTACCAGAATTCTATTAATCATGACAATATGATGATAAAAGTGAGAATAAAGAGAATTGGAATAACATTTGATGTTATTAATATTAATTACTATTATACATTATTATTATCTATTATCATTATTATTATTATTATTATTATTAATTATTATTATTCTTTTGTTATTATTATTATTATCAATTATTATCTATTATTATTATATTGATTTGACTTTAATTATTAGTAGACTATTGCCAAAAAATAATTATAACTGTAAATAATATGACAATAATAATAATAATACGTATAATTATAATCATAGCTAATTGTATAGAGATTGTTATTAATATTAACTATTGTTATGTATGTAATCATTATTAATTATTTCCTAACTTGGTACAGTATAATTTGTTAAATAATTATTACGAACAGTAATAATTACAGTAATAAGCGATATTTAAACTTGAAATAATGATATCAATATATGGATTATAAAACGTTATTATTGTTATTATTATGTGTACATTCATCAACCTCACCTATTTATTGTAGTTGTTATTAGTATAGAGTTATGAAATTATCTATTATAACTGCAATAATTCAATAATAATTGATATAATTGGCAATAATGATGATAATAATTGGAATAATGATGATCAAAATGATAGCGATACTGATGATAATGATAGATATGATGTATGATAACCGTATAATATGATTTGATCAAATCATGAATAATAATGATGATAATTAACAGGAATTGTGTCCATATATAATAAACAAAAAAGGTAAAAAGAAAAAAAATCCCAACAGTCGAAAAAGCGCCAAATCTAGCGAAATATAGCCTTTTGAGAGTAGACTCCATAAATGAACGTTTTTTTCCATTCATTGATTATTCTGCAAATTATTAGGGTAATAATGATAATTACTTACCAGAATTCCTATTAATCATGACAATAATGATTGATAAAAGTGAGAATAACGAGAATTTGGATAACATATGATGATTATTAATATTATTACTGATTATCATTATTATTATCATTATTATCATTATTATTATTATCTATTATTATATATTCTTTATTATTATTATTATTATTATTATTATTATTACGTTATTTCTTTGCTTATTATTATTATTCCTTTACTTAGTACTATTGCCAAAATATATTATACTGTAATAATAACAACAATAATATAATAGTATACTTTATAATAATACAATTGTTATATATACGCTGTCTATTAATATTATTAATTGTTGATTCATTATCATTATTATTATGTTCTTTACATGGTAGTATAATTGATACAAATCATTATAGTCAACCAGGAACTAAGCGTACAGTAATAACGAATATTAATTTTGAAATACATGATATATAAGTCAACTTGATTACAAACGTTATTATTGTTATTATTAATATCATGGCTAGTTATTACTATTAGTCATTGTAGTTGTTATTTAGTAATTAGGATGGTATAAATTTATCTATTAAACTGCAATAATTGCCAATAATACTGTATATCAATTCGTGCAATAATGATGATAATAATTGCAATAATGATGATAATGATTGATATAATGAAAAAAAAATTGAAATGATGATTATATGAGGACATTAACGATAATATGAGGATATCATGATAATAATGATTATAATAACAGTAAATTGTGTCACTCATACTATAATAAAAAAGGTTAAAAGCAGACAAAACTCCCAAAAGTCGAAAAAGCAGACTCAACTAATCTAGCGAAATATGCCTTTTGAGAGTAGACCTCCAAAATGTGACGTTTTTCCCATTCTCTTGATGATTCTGGCTAATTATTAGGTTAATATGATAATAATTACAGAATTCTATACTCATGACAATAATGATGATAAAAGTGAGAAGTAAGATAATTTGGATAACCATTTTATGATTACTTAATATTATTACTATTTATATCATTATTATTACATTATTATCATTATTATTATTTATTTTTTATTATTCTTATTATTATCATTATTTATTATCATCAATGGACATTATTATTATTTTATTTATTATTATTAATTATATTATGTATATATTATTTCTACATTAATGTTTTACTCATTGGCCAAACAATAAATTATAACTGTAATACTAACAATATAATAATAATAAGTTAATTATAATAATTACTAAATTGTTATAATATTGTATACTAATATATTATTGTTATGTATTATCAATTACATTATTATTTTCTACTGGTAGTATAAATTGTAAAAACTAATTCATTATAACAGTATATACTATATACAGTAATAGCGATGATTTAAATTGAAAATCAATAGATCAGATAAATAATGATTATAAATGAACGTTATTATGTGTTTCTTTTTAATATTGTCATTAACTATTATTATTCGTGTAGTTAGTTTATTTAGTAAGAGATGTGAAAATTATCTATTTATAACTCTCATATATTTGCAATAATACTGATAATATTTGCAATAATGATGAATAATAATTTGTTCAACTACTGATGATAATGATTGATGAGAATAATGACATAAATGATAGACATGTCTATTAAATATGATAACGATACATAATGATGATAATCTATTACGATAATATGATGATATAACAGGATTGTGTCCAGTATATATAACAAAAAGTAAAAGAAAAAAATCCCAAAGGCGAAAAGCGCGCAAAATCTAGCGAAATATCCTGCATCTCTTTGAGAGATAGACTCCAAAATGACGTTTCTTCCATTCATTTTGATGATTCTGGGGCATATAATTAAGGGTAATTATAGATACATATTATATTTACCAGAAATTCTAGTTAATCCATTGCGCAACAATAATCGGATGATAAAAGTGAGAATAAAGTGATAGATTTTGGATAACATTTGATGATTATTATAATATTATTACTATTATCATTATTATTATCTTTATTAATCTTATTTATGATTAATTAATTATTATTCTTATTATTATTATTTTATCATTATTATTTTATTAGTATTATTATTACTATTATTATTTTACTTAAATTATTAGTAACTATTGCCAAAAATATATTATAACCTGTCATCATAACAATCATAAACTAATAATTATAATTATAATAATACTAATTGTTTGATATTGTTATTAATATTATTATTGTTAGTATTATCATTATTATTATTTTCTACTGGTAGTATAATTGTAACAAATATTATTATAAGCAGTAATAATTACAGTAATTAACGATATTAATTTGAAAATAATGATATAATAATGATTATAACAAACGTTATTATTGTTATTATTATTGTTATTACTATTATTATTGTAGTTGTTTATTAGTATAGATGTAAAATTAAATATCTATTATAACTGCAAGAATTGCAATAATAATGACAACTAATTGCAATAATGATGATAATAATTGCACAATATGGAATGAGGAAATTGTAGATAATGCTGATAAATGATGATATGAGTGATGATAACGATAATAATGCTGATAATGCATGTAATACTGATGATAATACAGGATTGTGTCCATAATAATAAAAAAAGGTAAAAGAAAAAAACTCCCAAAGTCGAAAAGCGGCAAAATCTAGCGAAATATAGCCTTTTGAGATAACCTCCAAAATGAACGTTTTTTCCATTCATTTGAGGATTCTGGCAATTAGGTAGGGTAATAATGATAATAATTACCATAATTCTATTAATCATGACAATAATGATGTAAAAGTGAGAAATAAAGAGAATTTTGGATAACATTTGATGATTATTAATATTATTACTATTATCATTATATTATCATTATTTCATTTATTATTACTTATTATTATTATTATTATTATTATTATTATTATTAATTTTTTTATGTATTATTATTATTATATTATTATTATTATGTTTACTTTAATTTTAGTACTATTGCCAAAAAATAGGTATACTGTAATAATCAACAATACGAATAATAATAAGTTATAATTAGATATACTATTGTTATAATATTGGTTCTCTTAACTTTATTATTTCGTTATTATTAGGACATTACACGCTTATTATTTCTCCTGGTGTAGTTATATATTGTAAAATAATTATTATAAGACGTAATAATTTTACAGAGTAATAACGTGATTCATTTGCAATAATGATATAAACTAGATGATTCTGAAAAACCGTTATCTATTGTTATATTATTGTTATTACTATATTAATTGTAGTGTTTTAGTATAGAGATTTGTAAAATTATCTGCTTATAACTGCAATATTGCAATAATAATGATAATAATTGCATATGAGGATAATGAAACTTGCAATCATGATCGATATGAAGGATTTTTGAAAAAAAAAAAATAATGATGATAATGTATGATATTGTATGGATGACAACGATAATAATGATGATAATCATGAATAAATAATGATGATATAACCGGAATTGATGTCCTATATAATAAAAAAAAAAGGTGAAGAAAAAAATCCAAAAGTCGAAAAAGCGGCAAAATCTAGCGAAAATAGTAGCCTTTTGATAGTAGACTCCAAATGACGTTTTTCCATTCATTTTATGATTCTGGTATAGTATTAGGTTAAAATAATGATAATACATTATACCTAGTACACTGTTCCTATTTTAATCTGACAAGTCATGATATCAAAGTGAGAAAAATGAGAATTATAGTGGTGATAACATTTAACTGATTGAATTAAAAAAAATATTATTACTATTATCATTATTATTTATCATTATTATTTATTATTATTTATTATTATTCTTTATTTATTAATTATTATTTATTATATATTAATTACTCTATTATTATGTATTTTATTACTTATTATTATTACTTTACATTATTAGTACTATAATGCAAAAAAATATATTATAAACTTGTAAATAATAACACATAACATAACTAATACAGTATAAGTTATATAGTAAATGAACTTATTTGTTTGCTAGATATCTGTTATTAATATTATTTTGTTATTATTATCCTTATCTATCCGGTTATAGCTTTTCTATACCTTTGGTCTAGTAATAAATTGTAAAAATAATTATTGATAACAGTAAATAAATTACAGGTATAACGATATGTAATGAACATAATCGAATTATAAATAATGATTATAAAAACGTTATTCTTTTTATTATTATTGTTATTACTATTATATTGTAGTTGTTATAGTATAGATGTAAAATTATCTATTATACGACTGCAATAATTGCACTAATAAATTGATAAAATAATTGCAATAATGATGATAATAATTGCAATAGATGATGATAATATGTGATAATGATGATAATGATGAAATGATGATGAATAACGACATAATTAATGATGATAATCATGATATAATGATGATAAATACCAGGAATTGTGTCCAATATAATAAAAAAAGGTAAAAGAGAAAAAAAATCCAAAAGGTCGAAAAAGCGGGCAACATCTAGCTAAATATAGCCTTTTGCAGAGTAGACCTCCAAAATGACGTTTTTTTCCATTCCTTTTTGATAATGTATTTCCTGGCAATTATGTAAGGTAACTAATGATAAGATAATTACCGGGTAATTGAGCGACCGACGCTCCGCTAACTCTATTAATCATCTGATGTGACTATGGATGAAACAGTGAGAATAAAGAGAATTTGGATAACAGAAACAAATTTTTGAATGGTATTGAATATTATTAACTGTTATCATTATTATTACATTATTATCATCTATTATATTATTATCTATATATTTATTATTATTATTTACTATCTTATTACTTATATTATCTTAGTGTATATACATATAATTATTATTATTATTATCTTTAATTATTAGTACTTCCATTGGCCCGAAGAAAAATATATGTTACATATCACTGTGTCATATAATACAAACATAATAATATAATTCCAGCTATCCCTTTGATCAATACAATACATCTTAATTGTTATAAATATTGATTATTAATATTATTATCTGGTTTATTATTATCATTATTATTATTTCTACGTTCCGGCGCCAACTGGACTATCCAACTCTGGATGTCATAATTGTAAAAATGATATTTTATTATAAGCAGTAATCATATCAACAGTAATCCGACGTAATATAATTGTAAATAATGATATAATTACGATCGATTATAAAAACGTTATTCTTCCGGTTAATCTTAAATTGTTATTACTATTATTACTTGTGTATGTTGTTATTAGTATAGATATAAAAATTATCTATTATATAGCTGCAATATATTCACATAATAGCCATGATCAATGTACTAAATTGGCAATAATGATGCTGATAATCAATTGCAATAAGATAGTTAGATAATGATGATGATAATGATGATAAATGATGATAATGATGATGATAACAGAGTATAATGATGATGCTAACCATGATAATAATGATTATAATAACAGTAATTTCGTGTCCTATATAATAAAAAAAATAGGATAAATCAGTGAAAAAATCCCAAAAGTCGAAAAAGCGGCAAAATCTAGCGAAATATAGCCTTTTTGAGAGTAGACTCCAAAGATGACTTTTTTTCATTTCATTTGATGATTCTGCAATTATTAGGGTACTAATGATATAATGTACCCAATTTCATTAATCATTACATAATGATGATAAAGGGAGAATAAGAGAATTTGGATACTTTGATGATTATTAAATTATTACTATTATCATTTTATTATTATCAGTATATCATTATTATTATTATTGTATTATTATTATTATCTAGTATTATTATTATTATTATTATTATTAATTATTATTATTATCATTACTATTTAATTTCGTACTATTGCCAAAAATATATTATAACTGTAATAATAACCATCATATAATACGAATATAATATCATAATACTTAATTGTTATCATATTGTTTATAATATTATTATTGTTATTATTATCATTATTATTGATTTCTACTGGTAGTATAATTGCAAAATAATTATTATAACAGTAATAATTACAGTAACAAACGATATTAATTGAATAATGAATATAAATAATGATTATAAAAAACGTTATTATTGGTTATTATTATTGTTTATTACTATTATTTATTGTAGTTTGTTATTAGTATAGATGTAAAATTATCTAATTAGCACCTGCAATAATTGCAATAATAATGATATATTGGCGATAATGATGAGAATATTGCAATAATGATATAATGATGATGAATAATGTGATAATGAATGATAATGCTGATGATACGATAATAATGATGATAATCATGATAATAATGATGATAATAACAGTATTTGTGTCCATATATAAAAAAAAAAGTAAAAGAAAAAAAATCCCAAAATTCGAAAAAGCGGGCAAAATCTAGCGAAATATAGCCTTTTGAGAGTAGACTCCAAAATGACGTTTTTTTCCATTCATTTGATGATTCTGGCAATTATATAAGGGTAATAACTGATAATAATATACGCAGAATTCTATAATCATGACATATGATGATAAAAGTGAGAATACATAGAATTTGGATAACATTTTGATGATTAATTAATATTATTACTATTAGCATTATTATTATCCATTATTATCATTATTATTATTTATTATTATTATTTATTATTATTATTATTATTATTATTATTATTATTATTATTTTATTATTATTATTAGCTTTAATTATAGTACTATTGCCAAAAAATATATTATACACGGTAATAATTACCACATAATAATAATAATAAGTAATAATTATAATAATACTCATTGTTATAATATATTGTTATTAATATTATTATTGTTATTATTATCATTATTATTTTTCTATGGTAGTATAATTGTAAAAATAATTATTATCACAGTAATAATTCAGTAATACCGATATTAATTGAAATAATGATATAAATATGATTATAAAAACGTTATTATTGTTATTATTATGTTATTACTCTTATTATTGTATGTTGTTATTAGTATAATGTAAAATTATCTATTATACTGCAATAATTGCAATAATAATGATAAAATTGCAATAATGATGATAATAGTTCCAATAATGATGATAATGAATGATATATGACTGATAATGATGATAATGATGATGATACGCTAATAATATGTAATCATGATAATAATGATGTAATAACATGATTGTGTCCATATATGATAAAATAAGGTAAAGAAAAAAATCCCAAAGTCTAAAAAGCGGCAAAATCTAGCGAATATAAGCCTTTTGAGAGTAGACTCCAAAATGACGTTTTTTTGCCATCATTTGATGCTTCTGGCAATTATTAGGGTAATAATGATATAATTACCAGAATTCTATAATCATGACAATAATGATGAAATAAAAAGTGAGATAAAGAAAATTTGGATAACATTTGATGGATTATTATATTATTACTATTATCATTATATTATCATTATTATCATTATTATTATTATTATTATTACTTATTATTATTTTATTACTATCTGCTATTATTATTATTATTATTAATTATTATACTGATTACTTTTAATTATTAGTACTATTGCCAAAAAACTCTATTATAGCTGTAATAATAACAATAATCCTATTGCTAAGTAAGGAGTATAATTTTATAAATTAATACTAATTGGCGTTATAATATTGTGTTTATTTAATCTCATTTATTTACATTGTTATTATTATACATTATTTGTGATAGATTATCGTACTGGGCGGATAGTCATACGGTAAAAAGTCATAATGTACTTATACTACGGTATAATTAGCCAGTAATAAACGATATTATTGAAATAATGATTATAACTTAATGATTATAAAACGTTATTATGTTATTATTATATGCTTACTTACTTATATTATTGTAGTTGTTTATTATCGTATAGATGTCCAATATTATCTATTATACATGCTGCAAAATGCCCTAATAATGATATATATTTGTCCATATATGATTGCATAACTGTGCACTAATGATGAATAATGTATTGTGGTAGATAAGTATGATAATGGAATTAATAAGATGAGATAATCGAAGTCCTATACTGTATGATATCATGATAATAATGATGATAATAAACAGGAATTGTGTCGCATATATATAAAAAAAAAGTTAAAAAAAAAAATCCAAAAGTCGAAAGAAGCGGCAAATCTAGCAAATCATAGCCTTTTGAAACTAAAAAGACTCCAAAATGACGTTTTTTCCATTCATTTGATAATCCGGCAATTATTAGTGTAATAAGTGATAATAATGTACCAGAATTCCTAATTAATCATGACAATAATGATGATAGAAGTGAGAATAATAAGACCAAATTTGGATTAACATTTGAGATTATTATACTTATTATTACTATTGATCTTATTATTATCACGTTTATTATGCCAATTATTATTATTATATTATTTCTTATACTAAGTAATCACTATGTTAATTATTAGTATTATTATTTATCATTATTATTATTATTATTCTTATTATTACTCTTAATTATATTAGTACGTCATTGGCCAAAAAATATATTATAACTGGTAATAAGACAAGAATAAAATAATAAGTATAATTATAATATACTAATTGTTATAATATTGTTATTAATATTTATTATTGTTTATTAATTATCTTATTATTATTTCTACTGGTAGTATTATTGTAAAATAATTATTATCACAGTAATAATTACAGCGTAATAACGATATTTAATCTGGAAATAATGATATAATATTAATGATTATAAAAACGTTATTATTGTTAGTAATCTTATTTGCGTCTATTACTATTATTATTGTAGTTGTTATTAGTATTAGAATTGAACATTATCTATTATAACTGCAATAATTGCATAATAATATAATAATTGCAATAATGATGATAATAAATTCTGCAATAATATGATAATGATGATTGATAATGATGATAATGATGATAATTGATGATGATAGACCACGATATACTAGTGATTGATAATCATGATTAATAATGATGATTGATGAACCAGGAACTTGTGTCCATAAAACTAGGCACTATTACATAAAAAACACAGGTAAAAAGACAAAAATCCCCAAAAGTATCCACTATATTCGAAAAGCGGCAATATCTTACGCGAATATAGCCTTTTGAGGTAACTCCCAAAATGACGTTTTTTTCCATTCATTTTTGATGGATTCTGGCATAGTTATTAGGGTAATAATGATAATAATGTACCAGTAATGTCCTATTAATCATGACAATAATGAGATGAATGAGAAGTGAGAATTAAAGAGCAATTTAGCATATACATTGAATGATGTGAATCTTAGATATATTCTCACTATTTCAATTTATTTATTATCAGCTACATTGTGCATCACTTATTTATTATGATTATTTATTAGTTATTATTATTATTATTATTAATCTATTGATCTATTAAGTTCTTATTATTATTATATTTATTATTATTGATTATATTATTACTTAAGTTCATAGTACTATTGCCTAAAAAATAATAATTATACACTGTATAATAGTAGAACAATAATAAGATAATAGGTTAGACAGTATTAATAATACCTAATGTGGTTTATATCATATTGTTATTACGTGATGGCTATTATTATTGTTATTATGATCATTATTATTATTTCGTTAACTGGTAGATATAATTGTGTAAAAAATAATTATTATAACAGTAATAAATTAACCAGTAGATCATCGATAAATTGAATTGAAATGAATGGATATAAATCACATGATATATACACCCGTTATATTATTTGTTCTTTTAGTTGTTTATTAGCTACTTAATCATATTGTAGCTTGTTTTATTAGTATAGATGTGAAAATTATCTCGTATAACTGCAATAATTGCAATAATAATGTCATCTTGCAATAATGATGATAATAATTGCATAAATTATGATAATGTGACTGATAATGATGATAATGATGACATGATAACTGATGATTAATGAATGATATTGATCGTGTGATAACGATAAAAGACATGGATTATCATGGATAATAATTTGATAGATTAATATAACGGATCCTTTGTGTCCATAATAAATAATAAAAAAATAGCGAGTTAAAATAGAAAAAAAATCCAAAAGTCGATAAAAGCGGCATAAATCTACGCGAAATATAGCCTTTGAGAGTGTATGACTCCCAAGCAATGACGTTTTTCTCCAACTATTCTTTGATGAGGTTATGGCAATTATTAGGGTAATAATGAAATTCCCTTCCAGACATATCTATTAATCATATGACAACATAATAACTTCGAATAAAATGAGTGTGACGTGCAAATTAAAGAGAAACTTCCTGGATAACTTTTGAATGTGATTACTCATTATATATACTTTCTGTACTATTATCATAATTATTATCATTACTTACATACTATTATTATTATTATTATTATTATTATTATTACTGTATTATATTATTATTATTATTATTATATATTAATATCTATCTATTATTAAGTTATTGAACTTTTCAACAAATAGGTTAGTAGTACTATTGCCTAAAACAGTACTTATTAATACTGTAATAAATACCTATAATTTAAAACAAAAATAAGAAGTTCTCGCTATATCATAGATTAATCGTATGTACATATACTAATTGTTATATACCTATTGTTATATGAGATACTTACTTTATCTATTGTTTATTATTATCATTATTATTATTTCTACTGAGTACAGTATAATGTGTACAAAGCGATAATAATTATTATAACAGTAATAATTACAGTAATAACGATATTTATTGAATAATGATATAAATAATGATTAGAAAACGTTATTAGGTTATTATTATTGTTATTACCTACATTATACAATTGGTAGTTGTTTTTATATCAATACGTTTCATTGGGCCCACACTGGGTGAATGGCATTAATAAATGCTATATCTATTATACATACCTGCAATAAATTGCAATAATAATGATAATAATTGCAGATAATGTATCGATAAATAAATGCAAATAATGATGATAATGATGATGATAATGTGATAATGAGATAATTGATGAGTGCGATAACTTAATCAGGTGATCTGATACTCTGATAATAATGATAATAATAACAGGAATGTGTCCATATATAATAGAAAAGAAAAAGTGTAAAAGATGCCAACATTCCTAACAATCCCAAAAATTCGACACAAACAAGCGGCAATCTAGCGAAATATAAGCCTTTTGAGAGTAGATCTCCAAAATACGTTGTTGTCTTCCCCTTCATCCAGTGATGATGTCTGCACATTAATTAGGAGTAATAATGATTAATAGACTTACCAAAGTTCTATTTAATCCTGACAATACATGATGATAAAGTGAGAATAAAGAGAATTTGGACAGTGGGCGCGACTTTTGGATAACATTTGATAGATTATTTAATTATTATTACTATTACATTAGTATCCTTATCATTTATTACTCATTATTATCGTTATCTCAAGTTATTATTATTCTTTATTATTATTATTATTATTTTATTTATTTTATATTATTATTTTATTATTATTATCTTATTATTATTACTTTATTATTAGTACTATTGCAAAAAAAATTATATTAAAACTGTAATAATAACCTCAATAGTCATATAAGCTATAAATTTATATAATAATACTACTTTGTTAGTATATACAGTCGTTTATTACAATATTATTATTGTATTATTTATCATTATTATTATTTTCTACTGGTAGTATAATTTGTAAAAAATATTATTAATATGCGTATACCATTCATTATAACTCGATATGTTAATGAAATAGAATGGATATAAATAATGATGTATAACAACGCGTTATATATTGTTATTATCTATTGTTTTCACTATTATTATTGTACGTTGTTATTATACGTACTAAATCATAATATGTAATGAATGTTATCTATTATCTGCAATAATTGCCACTCGGGAATAATGAATAATTGCAATCATTGTGACTCGAATACTATCGACAATATCCCAATATGATGAATGAATGATGATAAATGATGCTAGCAATTACTTACATCCATGATAATCAGGATAATAATATGATAATAACAGAATTGTGTCCATATTATACATAAAAAAATAGGCTCAAAGAGAAACACAACGATGCGCGCAGGCTAAATCCCAAAGTCCGAAAGCCGGCAAGATCTAGCGAAATATAGCCTTTTGAGAGTAGACTCCAAAAAAAAAAAAAAAAAAAAAAATGACTTTTTTTCCATTCATTGCATACTTATTTTCCCCCCCCCCCCCCCCCCCCCCCCCTGGCAATTATTAGGGTATAATGAATAATATATTACCAGAATTCTATTTAATCATTGACATAAATGATGATAAAATGAGAATAAGAGAATTTGGATACCATTGTGATGATTTATTATACTATCATTCCTAATTATCATTATTATTATCATTATTACATTATTATTATTTATTAATTAGATATTATTTATTATTATTATTATTCATTAGATAGATATAGTTCACTACCTGATATTATTATTTATTATTATTACTTTACATTATTAGTACACTATTGTGCCGAAAAAATATATTATAACTGTAATAATAACCATAATAATAATACAGATTAGCGTATCCGATTATTAATATCTAATTGTTTATAATATTGGTTTTTATTAATATTATTATTTGTTATTATGATCATTATTATCTGTTTCTACTGGTATTATAATTGTAAAAATATTATTAAACGTAATATTAACAGTAATAACGATATTAATTGACATAATGATATAAATACATGATTATAAAAACGGTTCTTTTGTTATTATTATGTTATTACAGATTATTATTGTAGTTTAGTTATAGTATAGATGTAAGTTTATCTATTATAACTGCAATATTGCAATATAGTACTGAAATAACATGTATGCAATAATTCTGATAATACATTTGCAATAATGCTGATAATGATTGATGATAATATGAAGGATAAGCAATGAGATAATGAATGATAATGATGCATGATTCGATAATATGACTGATACTCCTGCGATTAATAAATTGATTTTGATAACTAAACAGAAGTTGACTAGTCCATATTATGAGAGAAAAGATATACAGGTAAAAGAAAAAAAATACCAAAAGTCGAAAAGCGGCAAAAATCTAGCGAAATATAGCCTTTTGAGAGTAGACTCCCAAAATGATGTTTTTTCCATTCAATTTGATGATTCTGGCCATTATTAGGGTAATAATGATTATAATTACCGATAAAAAAAAAAATTATGTCTATTAATCATACAATATGTGATAAAAGTGAGAATAAAGAAGAAATTGGATAACAGTTGATGATTATTAATCTTATTACTATTATCATTATTATTACCTTATTATCATTATTATTATTTTTATTATTATTATTATTATTAAATTATTCTTTTATTATTATTATTATTATTATTTATTATTATTATTATTATTATTATTATTACTTTAATTTTTAGTACTATTGCCAAAAAATATATGATAAGTAACTGTAATACTAACAATAATAATCTAAGACGTATAATGATAATAATACTAATTGTTTATAATATTGTTATTAATATTAGATTGGTTATTTATTATCATTATTATTATTTCTACTGGGTAGTCTAATTGTATAAATAATTAATTATAACGTAATAATTACAGTAATAACGATATGTATTGAAATAATGATATAATAAGATTATAGAAACGTAAATTAATTGTTTATTATTATTGTTATTACTATTATTAGTTGTAGTTGTTTATTAGTATAGTATGTAAATTATCTATTTAACTGCAATAATGCAATAATAATGATAATAATTGCAATAATATGATAATAAGTGCAATACTGATGATAATGATGATGATAATGTATTATATGATGTAATGATTATGATAACGGATAATAATGATGATAATCATGATCATATGATGAGAAATAACAGGAATTGTGGACCATATATAAATTAAAAAAAAAGGTAAAAGAAGATAAAAATCCCAAAAGTCGACAAAGCGGCAAATTCTAGCGAAAATAGCCTTTGTTGAGAGTAGACTCCAAAATGACGTTTTTTCCATTCATGTTTATGATTCTGGCAATTATTGGTAAATAATGATAATATTACCAAATTCTATTAATCATGACAATAATGATGTAAAGTGAGATAAAGAGAATTTGGATAACGTTGAGTGATATTTAATATTATTACTATTATCATTATTATTATCATTATTATCATTATATTATTATTATTAGTTATTATTATTATATTATTATTATATTTATTATTATTTTATTATTTATTATATTTACTTTAATTATTAGTACATACATGCCAAAAATATATTATAACTGTAATAATAACATACTAATAATAATAGTATAATTATAATAATACTAATTGTATAATATTGGTATGAATATTATTATTGTATTGATTATCATTATTATTATTTCTACTGGTAGTATGGATTTGTAAAAATAATTATTATAACAGTAATAATGACAGTACTAACGATATTCATTGAAATAATGATTAAATAATGATTATAAAACGTTATTATTGTTTTTATTATTGTGATTACTATTATTATTGTAGTTGTTACTTTAGTATAGATGTAAAATTATCTATTATACTGCAATAATTGCAATAATAATGATAAATAATTGCAAATGATATAATAATTGCATAATGAGGATATGAATGATGGATAATGATGATATGATGATATGCTGATGATAACGATAATAAATTATATAATCATGATAGAATGATGATAATAACAGGAATTGTGTCCATATATAATAAAAAAAAGGTAAAAAAAAAAAATCCCAAAGTCGGAAAGCGCAAATCTAGCGAAATATAGCCTTTTGAGAGTAGACTCCAAAATGACGTTTTTTCCATTCATTTGGGTGATTCTGGCAAATATTAGGGTAATAATGATAATAATTACCAAATTCTATTAATCATAGACATAATGATGATAAAAGTGAGAATACAGAGAAGTTGGATAACATTTGATGATTATTAATTATTATTACTATTCATTATTATTATCATTATTTCATTATTATTATTATTATTATTATTATTATTATTATTCTTATTAGTATTTATTATTATTAATTAGTTTATTATTATTCATTGTTTAGTATTATTATTATTACTTTAATTATTAGTACTATTGCCAAAAATTATTATAACTGTAATAATAACAATAATAATAATAATAAGTAAATTAGATAAAACTAATTGTTATAATATTGTTATTTAAAATTTTTATTGTTACATTATCATTATTATTTTTTACTGGGGTTTAAATTGTAAAAATAATTATTTTAAAGTAATAATTACATAATAAAAAGTATTAATTTAAAAAATGATAAAAAATAATGATTATAAAAAAATTATTATTATTATTTTTATTGTTTTTTTACTATTATTATTTATTGTTATTAGTATAATTAAAAAATATATATTAAACGCAATAATTGCAATAATAATGATAAAAATTGCAATAATGATGATAATAATTTGCAATAAAGATGAAATATGATGATAATGATGTTTTGATGATAAGGGGGAAAGATATGTAAAGATTTAAAAATGATGATATTCTGATAATAATGATGATAATAAAAGGGTTGTGTCCATTATAATTAAAAAAAAAGGTAAAAGAAAAAAAAACCAAAAGCGAAAAAGCGGTAAAATCTAGCGAAATATACCTTTTGAGAGTAAACTCCAAATGGTTTTTTCTATTCATTTTTATGATTCTTGTAAATTTTTAGGGTAATAAGAAAAAAATTTCCAGAATTCTATTAATCAACAATAAATGAAAAAGTGAGAATAAAGAGAATTTGGATACATTTTATGGTTTTTTAAAATGATTCTATTTCATTATTATTATCATTATTATTTTATTTTTATTAATATTAATTTTTTTATTATTATTTTTTATTCTTTAATTATTAGTATTATTCCAAAAAAATTTTTATAACTTAATAATAACAAAATATAATAAAGTAAATTATAATAATACTAATTGTTGTAATATTGTTTATTAAAATTATTATTTTATTTTATGATTTGTATTATTTTTACTTATAGTATAATTGTAAAAATAATTTTTTAAAAAGTAATATTACATAATAAGATAATAAATTTAAATAAAGATATAAATAAAGATTATAAAAAAAGTTATTATTGTTATTATTATTGTTATTCTATTATTATTGTGTTGTTTCTAGATAGATGTAAAAAATATATTTTTAACTGCAAAAAATTTAATAATAATGAAATAATTGCAATACTGATTAAGTGTGATAATGGGTGAAAAGTGAAATGATGATGATACGAAATATGATATAAACAGAAAATAAAAGATGATAATAACAGGGAAATTGGTGTCCATATTTAAAAAAAAAGGTAAAAGAAAAAAAAATCCAAAATCGAAAAAGGCAAAATCTACCGAAATATAATCTTTTGAGAATAGACTCCAAAATGACGTTTTTTTCCCTTAATTTGCTGTTCTGGCAAATTTTTAGGGTAAAAATATAATAATTACCAGATTCTATTAAAACAGACAATAAAGATGTAAAAGTGGATAAAAGAGAATTTGGGTAACATTTGATGATTATTAATATTATTTTCTATTATCATTATATTATCAATTTTATTATAATTATATTATTATTATCATTATTTTATTATTTTTATATTATTTTTATTACTTTATTATTTTGATTTTGCCAAAAAATATATTAAACGTAATAAAAAAAATAAAAATAATAATTGCAATAAAGAAAGATGATTGATGAAATGATATGAAACTATAATAATGATGTAACATGATAATAATGATGATAATAACAGAATTTTGTCCCTAATAAAAAAAAGGTAAAAAAAAAAAAAATCCCAAAAGTCGAAAAAGCGGCAAAATCTACGAAATTAGACTTTTGAGACTAGACTCCAAAAAAACGTTTTTTCCATTCATTTTTATTATTCTGGCAAAAATTGGGTAAAAATGATATAATTACCAAATTCTATTAATCATACAAAAATGTAAAAAATGAGAATAAGAGAAATTTTGGGTTTGCATTTATGATTATAATATTATTACTATTATCATATTATTATGTTATTTCATTATTATTATTATTATTATTATTATTATTTTTTATTGTTATTATTATTATTATTATTTTTATTATTTAAATTATTAGTATTATTGCAAAAAAAATTTGTAAATGTAAAAACAATTAATAATAATAATAATTAAAATTTTAATAATACTAATTTTTATAATATTGTTATTAAAAATTTTTATTGTTATTATTTCATTATTATTATTTTTAATGGTAGTATAATTTTAAAAATAATTATTAAACAGAAATATTACAGTAATAACGATATTAATTGAAAATGATTAAAAAATGATTATAAAACGTTATATTTTATTATTTTTTTTTTTCTATTATTATTGTAGTTGTTTTTATTAGATGTAAAAATATATATTTTTTAACTGCAATAAATTTAAAAATAATGATAATAATTTAAAATGAGATAAAAATTGCAAAATGAGATAATGTGATGATAAAAGATAATAATGATGAACAGATAAAAATGATGATAATAACAGAATTGGTCCATAAAATAATAAAAAAAGGTAAAAGAAAAAAAATACCAAAAAATACTAAAAAGCGGCAAAAACTAGCGAAAAATAGCCTTTTTTGGGTTAGACTCCAAAAGACTTTTTTTTTTCCATTCATTTGATGATTCTGGCAAAATTTTTAGGGTAATAATGATTTAAAAATTTCCAGAATTCATTAAAATGACAATAAGGAGTAAAATGAGAATAAAGGAAATTTTGGGTAAAATTTGAGGATTATTTAAAACTATTACTATTTTCTTATTTTTTCATTTTATTATTATTATTATTATTATTTTATTATTATTATTATTATTATTATTATTATTACTATTATTATTTTTATTTTTATTATTACTTTAATTATTAGTATTTTCCCAAAAAATAATTTTAACTGTAAAATAACAAAAAAATATAATAAGTATAATTATAATAATAAGTTGTTTAATATTTTTATTAATTTATTTTGTTATTTTTATCATTATTTTTATTATTACTGGTAGTATAATTGAAAAATAATTTTTATAACGTATAATTGCAGTAATAACGATATTAATTGAAATAATAAAATAATGATTTAAAAACGTTATATTTTTATTTTATTGTTTTACTATTTTTATTGGTTGTTTTAGTTAAAATGTAAAAATTAATTATAAATGAATAATTCAATAATAATGATAATAATTGCAATAATGGATAATAATTGCAATAAAGATGATAATTATGATGATAATGAGATAATGATGATGATAAAGATAATAAATGATAATCATGTAATAATGACGATCATAAAGGAATTTTTGGGCCTTTTTTTAAAAAAAAAAATTTAAAAAAAAAAAAATCCCAAAAACGAAAAAAGCGGCAAAAAACTAGCGAAATATACCCTTTTTTAATAGACTCCAAAATTGGGGTTTTTTTCCATTCTTTTATGATTCTGGCAATTATTAAAGGGAAAAATGATAATAATTACCAGAATTCTATTAATCATGACAAAAATGAATAAAAAAGTGGGGAAAAAAGAGAAATTTGGAAACATTTTTTATGATTATTAAATTTTTACATTATCATTATTATTATCATTTTTACATTTTTTATTTTTATTATTATTATTTTTATTATTATTTTTTATTTTTATTACTTTAATTATTAGATTAAATTTCCAAAAAATTATTAATACTGTAATTAAAATATAAAATTTTTTAAAAAATAATTATGATAAAATAAATTTTTATATTTGTTTTAATATTATTTTGTTTTATTTTCATTATTATTATTTTTTTCTGGGATATAATTGTAAAAATAATTATTATAACCCGAATAATTTCAGTAATAACGAATTGATTTAAATAATGATATAAAAAATGATTATAAAAACTTATTTTTGTTATTTTTATTGTTTTTACTATTTTTTATTGTAGTTGTTTTAGTATAGATGTAAAAATATATATTTAACTGCAATAATTGCAAAAATAATGATAAAAATTTTCAATAATGATTACATTATTATTACTTTAATTATTAGTATTATTTCAAAAAAATATATTATAACTGAATAAAACAATAATAAAAATAAAAGCATAAAATTTAATAAAAACTAATTTTTAAATTTGTTATTAAAATTATTATTGATTATTATAATATTATTATTTTTACTGGTATATAAATTTTAAAAATAATTATTTTTAACAAAAAATTACGTAAAAACAATTCAATTGAAATTTGTATAAAAAATGATTATAAAAACGTTATTATTGATTATTATTTTTATTACTATTATTAATGTAGTTTTTTTAGTATAGATGTAAAAATATATATTATAAAATCAATAATTGAAATAATAATGATAATAATTGCAAAAATGATGATAATTTTTTGCAAAAATGATGATAATGATGATGATAATGATGATATAAAGATAATAAGTGATAATATAATAATAAAAGATAATAACGGAAATTTTGTCAATATTAAAAAAGGTAAAAGAAAATAAATCCCAAAATCGAAAAAGCGGCAAAAACTGCGAAATAGCCTTTTGAAGTAGACCCAAAAAAGACGTTTTTTCCATTCATTTGATGATTCTGGCAATTATTAGGGAATAAAGATAATGTTACCAGAAATTCATTAATCTGACAATAAAAGTGATAAAGTAAAAAAAAGAGAAATTTTGGGTAACATTTTATGATTATTAATATTATTACATTAAATTTTTATTATATATTATCATTTTTATTATTATTATTATTATTATTATATTATTTTTTAAACTTAATTATTAGTATTATTGCCAAAAAAATATTAAAACTGTAATAATAACAATAATAATAATAATAAATATAATTATAATAATTAAAAATTGTTATAATATTTTATTAATATTTTTAGTTATTTTTATCATTATTATTATTTTTTCTGGGATATAATTGTAAAAAAAATTATTATAACAGTAATAATTACAGTGAAACGTATTTAAATTTAAATAAAGATAAAAATAATGATTTTTAGAAACGTTATTTTTTTTATTATTTTGTTTTACTATTATTATTGTAGTTGTTTTAGTATAGATGTAAAAAAATTTTATTATAACTGAATAATTGCAATAATAATGAAATAATTGACATAAAGATGATAATAATTGCAATAATGATGATAATGATGTGATAATATGATAATGATGATGATAACGATAATAATGAGATAATCTGATAATAATGATGTAATTACAGGGAAATTTGTTTTCCCTATATAATAAAAAAGGGAAAAAAAAAAAAATACCAAAAATCGAAAAAATGGCAAAAAACTGCGAAATATAGCCTTTTAGAGTAGATCTAAAATACGTTTTTTGTCCCTTCATTTTATGATTCTGGACAATTAATAGGGTAACAATGATAACAATTACCGAATTCTATTAATCATGACAATAATGATAAAAGGAGAATAAAGAAATTTTGGTAACATTTGTGATTATTATTTATTTCTAGTATCTTATTATCATTTATTATTATTATTATTATTATTATTTTTATTATTATTATTATTATTAATTATTTTTATTATTATTTAATTTTAGTAAATTTTTCGAAAAAAATATTAAACTGTAATAAAACAATAAAAAATAATAAGTATAATTATAATAATCTTTTTGATAAAATATTGTTATTATATTATTATTGTTATTATTATCATTATTTTATTTTATGGATATAATTTTAGAAATGATTATTTAACAGTAATAATTCGTAATAACGATATTAATTTAAAAAATGATATAAATAATGATTTAAAAAAAAGTTTTATTTTTATTTTTATGTTATTACTATTTTATTGTAGTTGTTATTATATAGATGTAAAAAAAATATATTTTAAATCAATAATTGCAATAATAATGATAATAATTGCAAAAAATGATAAAATTGCATAATTGTGATGATAATGAGATTTATAACGATAATAATGATGATAATCATGATAATAATGATGATAATAAAAGAATTGTGTCCATATAAAAAAAAAAAGGGAAAAAAAAAAAATCCCAAAAGTCGAAAAAACGGGAAAATCTAGCGAAAATTTTTCCTTTTTTAGAGTATATCCAAAAAGACGTTTTTTCCCTTAATTTGATGATTCGGCAATTATTTGGGTAAAAATGTAATAATTACCAGAATTCTATTAATCATGACAAAAATGATGATAAAATGAGAATAAAAAGAATTTGGGTAACATTTTTGATTTTTTAATATTTGTTTACTTTATTATTACATTATTGTATTATTTTTATTATTTTATTTTTTATTATTATTATTATTTTATTATTTTTTATTATTTTTACTTTAATTTTAGTTTTTTGCCAAAAAATTTATAAATGTATAATAACAAAAAATAATAATAAGTAATTATATAATATAAATTTTTATAATATTGTTATTAATATTATTATTGTTATTATTATCATTTATTATTTTTACTGGTAGTATATTGTAAAAAATTTTTAAAGTAATAATTCGTAATAAGATAATAATTGAAATAATGTATAAACAATTATTTTTAAAAACGTTATTATTGTTATTATTATTGTTATTCTATTATTTTTGTAGTTGTTATTAGTATAGATTAAAAATATTTTATAACTGCAAAAATTGCAATAATTGCAATAAAAATTTCAATAATGATGATAATAATTGCAATAATATATGATAATGATGTATAAAGATAAAATTGATAAAACATGTAATAATATGTAATTACGGAAATTTTGTCCATATATAATAAAAAAAAGGTAAAAGGGAAAAAAAACCCAAAAGTTTAAAAAGCGGGAAAATCTAGCGAAAAAATTTGCCTTTTGAGAGTTTACTCCAAAAAAACGTTTTTTTTTTTTTCATTTGATGATTCTGGGAAATTTTGGGTATAATATAAAAATTACCCGATTTTATTTAAAATGAGAATAATGATGATAAAAGTGAGAATAAAGAGAATTTGGATAACATTTGAAGATTATTAAATTTTTACTATTATCATTATTTTTTCATTTTTTCATGATTATTATTTTCATTTTATTTTTATTATTATTATTATTTTTAAATTATTTTTATTATTCTTTTAAATTTTAGTATTATTGCCAAAAAATTAATAAAAGAAGTAATAAAAAAAATAATAATAATAATAAGTATAATTTAATAATACTAATTGTTTTTAATATTGTTTTTAATATTTTTGTTATTATTATCATTTTTATTATTTTTTTCTGGTGTATAAATTTTAAAATAATTATTATAAAAGTAATAATTACAGTAAAAACGATATTAATTGAAATAATGATAAAATAATGATTATGAAAAAGTTATTATTGTTTTTAATTTTTGTTATTACTATTATTATTGTAGTTGTTTTATATAGAGTAAGAATATATTTATAACTGAAAAATTGCAATAATAATGATAATAATTGCAATAAAGATGATAATAATTAATAATGATGATGATAATGACGTAATGATGATAATGGTTTTTGATAACTAATAATGATAATCATGAAATAATGTGTAATAACAGGAATTTTGTCCCTTTTAATAAAAAAAGGTAAAAAAAAAAAAATCACAAAAGTGAAAAAGCGGCAAAAAACTGGAAATATAGCCCTTTTTAGAGTTGACCCAAAAAAACGTTTTTTTCCATTCTTTTATATTCTAGAATTATTAGGGGAATAATATAATAATTACCAAATTCTATTAATCATGACAATAACGATGATAAAAGTGGAAAAAAGACAATTTGGATAACTTTGATATTATTAAATTATTACTATTTATTATTTTATCATTATTTATATTATTATTATTATTATTTTATTATTATTATTATTTTATTATTATTATTATTTAAATTTTTATATTATTGCCAAAAAAAATATTATACTGTAATAATAACAATATAATAAAAATAAGTTAAATTATAATAATACTAATTTTTATAATATTGTTATTATATTATTATTGTTATTATTTCATTTTTGTTATTTTACTGGTATATAATTGTAAAATAATTATTATAACAGTAATAATTAAGTAAAACAATAATTGAAATAATGATAAAATAATGATTATAAAAAAATTTTATTATTGTATTTTTATTGTTATTACTATTATTTTGTATTTTTATTTGTATAGAGTAAAAATATATATTATAACTGCAATAATTCAATAATAATGAAATAATTTCAATAATGATTTAAATGATGATAATGAGTGATAACGATAATAATTTTATAAAATGATAATAAAGGGTGATAATTAAAGGAATTGGTTTCCATATATAATAAAAAAAAAAGGTAAAAAAAAAAAAACCCAAAATGACTAAAAAGCGCCAAAAACTACCGAAATATAGCCATTTTGAGAGTATAAATCGAAAAATGACGTTTTTTACATTTTATTTGATGATTATGGCAATTTTAGGGATAATGATAAAAAATTCCAGAAACTATTAAACATAGATAATGATGAAAAAAGTGAGAATAAAGATAATTTGGATAACATTTGATTATTATTAATATTATTACTATTATTATAATTTATTTATAATTTTTTATTATGATGATGATGATTATTATTATTATTATTATTATTATTATTATTATTATTATTTTTACTGGTAGTATAATTGTAAAAATAATTATTATAACAGTAATAATTACATAAATGATATTAATTGAAATAATGATATAAATAATGATTATAATAACGTTATTATTGCTATTATTATTGTTATTACTATTATTATTGTAGTTTTTATTAGTATAGATGTAAACATATATTATATATATATATATATATATATATATATATATATATATTATATATATATGTGTGTGTGGTGTATATATGTATATATATATGTATATATGTTATTATATTTTATGTATTATGTAATATGTATTATTGTATATATATGTTATATAAGTATATATGTATTATGTATACATATATGTATAAATATATATATATATATATATATATATATATATATATATGTGTGTGTGTGTGTGTGTGTGTGTAAGTGTGTGTAAGTGTGTATGTGTGTGTGTGTGTGTGGGGGTTTTTTTGTGTGTATGTGTGTGTGTGTGTGCGTTTTAGTGCGCGTGTGTGTGTATGTGTGTTTTTATTTATATATATATATATACATCTACATATGTATTTAAATTATGTTTATGTATATATAAATATAGAAATGTGTATATATATATTTTTATATGTCTCTATGCGTTCGTGAGTATGTGTTTGGGTATGGGTATCTTTCTAAAGAAATGTATCTTAATGTAACCGAACCAAACTCCACCAAACCTAACCTAACGCTACTTAACCTCACCTAACCTAACCTAACCTAACCTAACCTAACGCAAACCTAACCTAACTTAACCTAACGTAACCTAAACCGAACCCAAACCTAACCCTAACCTAGCACAAACCTAACCCAAACCTAACTTTAACCTAACACTACCCCAACCCTCACCTAACCCTAACCTAACCCTAGCCGAACCCTAACCTAACCCTAACTTAACCCTAATCTAACCTTTAAACCTAACCTTAACCTTAACCTAACCTTAAAACCCTTTAAACCCTAATTTTAACCTAACCTTAACCTAACCTTAACCTAACCTAAGCCTAACCTAAACCATATGTTAACCTAACCCTAACCCTAACCCATCCCTAACCTAACCCTAACCTTAACCTTAACCTAACTTTAACTTTACCTTAACCTAACCTTAACCTAACATAAACCTAACCTAAACCTAACCTAAACCTAACCAAAACCTAACCTAAACCTAACCTAAACTTAACCTAAACCTAACCTAAACCTAACCTAAACCTAACCTAAATTTAAAACCTAAACCTAAACCTAACCT
>NW_023659044.1:40000-49115 GCF_015228065.2 Penaeus monodon
AGATTTGGGTTAAGTTAGGTTAGATTTGGGTTAGGTTTGAGTTAGGTTTGGATTAGGTTTAGGTTAGGTTTGGGTTAGGTTTAGGTTAGGTTTATGTTAGGTTAGGGTTAGCTTAGCGTTTGGTTAGGGTTTGGTTAGACCTAGGTTAGTGTTAGGTTAGGGTTAGGTTAGGGATGGGTTAGGGTTAGGGTTAGGTTAACATATGGTTTGGTTCGGTTTGGTTCGGTTTGGGTTAGTTTGGGTTAGGTTTGGATTAGGTTTGGGTTAGGTTTAGGTTAGGATTAGGTAAGGTTTAGGTTAGGCTTAGGTTAGGTTAAGGTTAGGTTAAGGTTAGGTTAAGATTAGGTTAAGGTTAAGGTTAGGTTAAGGTTAAAAGGGTTAGGTTTAGGTTAGGTTTAGGTTAGATTAGGTTAAATTAGGGTTAGGTTAGGGTTCGGTTTAGGTTACGTTAGGTTAAGTTAGGTTAGGTTTGCGTTAGGTTAGGTTAGGTTAGGTTAGGTTAGGTGAGGTTAAGTAGCGTTAGGTTAGGTTTGGTGGAGTTTGGTTCGGTTACATTAAGATACATTTCTTTAAAAAGATACCCATACCCAAACACATACTCACGAACGTATAGAGACATATAAAAATATATATATACACATTTCTATATTTATATATACATAAACATAATTTAAATACATATGTAGATGTATATATATATATATAAATAAAAACACACATACACACACACGCGCACTAACACGCACACACACACACACATACACACAACACACACACACACACACACACAACACACTTACAAAACACTTACACACACACACACACACACACACATATATATATATATATATATATATATATATATATATATTTATACATATATGTATACATATATACATATATACTTATATATACATATATATACATATATATACATATATACATATATACATATATATATATAAACATATATAATATATCTTAACATCTGTACTAATTAAAACTACAATAATAATAGTAATAACAATAATAATAGAAATAATAACGTTATTATAATCATTATTTATATCATTATTTCAATTAATATCATTATTACTGTAATTAATTACTGTTATAATAAATTATTTTTTACAATTATACTACCAGAAAAAATAGTAATAATAATAATAATAATAATAATAATATTATAACAATATTAAAACCCAATTAGTATTATTATAATTATACTTATTATTATTATTATTGTTATTATTACACTTATAATATATTTTTTGGAAATAATAATAATAATTAAAGAATTTTAAATAATATAAAAATAATAATATAATAATAATAATCATCATCATCATAATAATATGATATAATAATGATAATAGTAATAATATTAATAATCATAAAATGTTATCCAAATTATCTTTATTCTCACTTTTATCATCTTTTTCTCATGATTAATAGAATTCTGGTATTATTATCATTATACCCTAAAAATTGCCAGAATCATCAAATGAATGAAAAAAAACGTCATTTTCGAGTCTACTCTCAAAAGGCTATATTTCGCTAGATTTTGCCGCTTTTTCGACTTTTGGGGATTTTTTTTCTTTTACCTTTTTTTTTTATTATATATGGAAACAATTCCTTTAATTATCATCATTATTATCATGATTATCATCATTATTATCGTTATCATCATCATTATCATCATTATCATCATTATTGCAATTATTATCATTATTATTGTAATTATTGCAGTTATAATATATATTTTTACATCTATACAAATAACAACTACAATAATAATAGTAATAACAATAATAATAACAATAATAAAATTTTTATAATCATTATTTATATCATTATTTCAATTAATATCGTTATTACTGTAATTATTACTGTTATAATAATTATTTTTACAATTATACTACCAGTAAAATAACAATAATGATAATAATAACAATAATAATATTAATAACAATATTATAACAATTAGTATTATTATAATTATACTTATTATTATTATCATTGTTATTATTACAGTTATAATATAAATTTTTTTGGGAATAATACTAATAAAATTAAAGTAATAATAATAAAAATAATAATAAATAAATAATAATAATAATAATAATAATAATTATAATAATGATAAAAATAATGATAATAGTAATAATATTAATAATCATCAAATGTTATCCAAATTGTCTTTATTCTCCTTTTTTTCTCGTTATTGTCATATTTTAAAAGAATTCTGTAAATTTTTATCATTATTACCCCAAAATTGTAGAATATCAATGAATGGAAAAAACTTATTTTGGGGTCTATCTCAAAAGGTATATTTCGCTAGATTTTGCCGCTTTTTCGACTTTTGTATTTTTTTTTTTTTTTACCTTTTTTTTTTATATATGGACACAAATTCCCGTTATTATCACATTATTATCTGATTATCATCATTATTATCGTTTAATAACCCCTTATCACCCTTATCTCATTATCATCATCATTATTGCATTATTATCATCATTATTGCAATTATTTTTCATTTTTATTGCAATTTTGCAGTTTAATTATATTCTTACATCTATACTAATAACAACTACAATAATAAAGTAAAAAACAATAATAAAAAAAATAAAACTTTTCAAATCTTATTTTTTATCATTATTTCAATTAAAAATTTGTTATTACTGTAATTTTACTATTATAATAAATTTTTTTTACAATTAACTACCATTTAAAAAAAATAATAAGATAAAAATAAAAATAAAAATTTAATAACAAAAATTATAACAATTTGTAATTATTAATTATACTTATTATTATTATTGTTTTTTTACACTTAAAATATTTTTTTGGGATAATACTAATAATTAAGTAATAAAATAATAAAAAAATAATAAAATAAAAAAATAATAATAAAGATAATAATAATAATGATAATAATGAAAAAAATATGATAATAGTAAAATATTAAAAATCTTCAAATGTTTCCAATTCTCTTTATTTTCCTTTTTTCATCATTATTCTCATGATTAATAGAATTCTGGGAAATTTTTACATTATTACCCCTAATAATTCCAAAATCAAATGAATGGAAAAAAAGTATTTTGGAGTAAAAATCTCAAAAACTATATTTCGCTAGATTTTTCCGCTTTTTTAACTTTTTGGGGTTTTTTTCCTTTACCTTTTTTTTTAATTGGCACAATTCCTGTAATTAATCATTTTTTATCATGATTTCTCATTATTATCGTTATCATACATTATCCCCCATCATTATTGCAATTATTATCATCATTATTGAAAAAAATTTTTATTGCAATTATTGCAATTATTGAGTTTTTAATATAATTTTTTTTCATCATACTAATACAACTACAATAAAATAGTAAAAACAATAAAAAACAAAAAAACGTTTTTTTTAAAAATTGTTATACATTATTTTAATTATTATTTTTACTGTAATTATTTTCTGTTATAAAATTATTTTTACAATTTTTACCCTAAAAAAAATAATAATGATAATAATAACAAAAATAATATTAATAAAAAATATTATAAAAATTTAGTAATTATAATTTACTTATTTTATTATTATTGTTATTATTACAGTTATAATATATTTTTTGGCAAAAATACTAATAAATTAAAGTAAAAATAATAATAATAAAAATAAAAATAATTAATAATAAAAAAATAAAATAAAAATAAAAATAATGACAAAATGAATAATAAAGTAAACTAAAATTAAAATCACAAATGTTATCCAATTCCTTTTTTCTCACTTTTATCATCATTTTTGTCATGATTAATAGAATTCTGGGAAATTTTTCATTTTTACCCAAATAATTGCCAGAAAACTCAAATTAAGGAAAAAAAAAGTCATTTTGGAGTATACCTCAAAAGGGTAAAAATTTTGCTAGATTTTGCCGCTTTTTTGGGCTTTTTTGGGATTTTTTTTTTTTACCTTTTTTTTTTTATATTGGGGCACAATTCCTTTTTTTTATCAAACATTATTTCATGATTTATCTTATTATTTATCCATCATTTTCATCATCATTTTGCAAAATTATCATCATTTTTGCAAATTTTTACATTATTATTGCAAATTTTTGCAGTTATAAATAAATTTTTTCATCTAAAACTAATAAAAACTACAATACAATAGTAATAACAATAATAATAACAATAATAACGTTTTTTTTAATCATTATTTATATCATTTTTTCAATTAAAATCGTTTTTTACTGTAAAATTTTTAACTGTTATATAAACATTTCTACAATTATATACCAGTAAAAAAATAATAAAGATAAAATAACAATAATAAAATTAAAACAATATTATAACAATAATTTATTATAATTATACTTATTATTTTTTATTGTTAATTACAGTTTTAATATATTTTTTCGCAAAAATACTAAAATTAAAGTATAATAAAAATAATAAAATAATAATAAAATAATAATAATAATAATAATAAAAATAATAAAAATGTAATAAGATACAGTAATAATATTAATAATATCAAAAGTTATCCAAAATTTTCTTTATTCTCACTTTTTTCTCATTATTGTCATGATTTAAATTTTGGTAATTGTTATCATTATTTCCCTAAAAATTGCCAGAATCATCAAATGAATGGAAAAAACGTCCCCTTTTGAGTCTACCTAAAATTTTTTTCCTAGATTTTGCCAGTTTTTTTGTTTTGGGGTTTTTTTTTTTTTTTAACTTTTTTATTATTAAAGGACCAATTCCCGTAAATTTTCATCATTATTATCATGATTATCACATTTTTATGTTATCATCATCATTATACTTTCATCTCATTATCTCATTATTGCAATTATTATCATCATTAGTCAATTATTTCATTTTATTGCAAATTTTTGCAGTTATAATATATTTTTTACATCATACTAATAACAAAATACAATAATAATTAATAACAAATAATAAAATAAAACGTTTCTATAAACATTTTTTATATCATTATTTCAATTAATACGTTATCACTTTAATTATTTCTTTTAATAAATTTTTTTTTACAATTTTACTACCAGTAAAAATAATAATTGATAATAATAACAATAATAATATTAAAAACAATATTATAACTATTTGTATTATTATATTTATACTTATTATTTTTATTTTTGTTTTTATTTCAGTTAAATTATTTTTTGGGAAAAATACTAATAATTAAAGTAATAATAAAAATAATAAAAATAATATAATATTAATAATAATAATATTAAAAATAATAATAATAATAATAATAATAATAATAATGATAATAAATGATAAAAATAAAATTAATGTAATATATTAATAATCATCAAATGTTTTTCCAAAAAACTCTTTATTCTCACTTTTATCATCATTATTTTCGTTTTAAAGGAATTTGGGAAACATTATCATTATTACCTAATAATTGCCCGAATCATCAAATGAATGGAAAAACGTCATTTGGGTCTACTCTCAAAAAAGGTATATTTTTTTAGTTTTGCCGTTTTTTCGACTTTTGGGATTATTTTCTTTTACCTTTTTTTTATAATTTTACACAATTCCTGTTATTATCATCATTTTTATTAGATTATCATATTATTATCGTTATCATCATCATTATCATCATCATTATCATCATTATTTCAAATTATTATCATCATTATTGCAATTATTATCATTATTATTGTAATTATTGATGTTTTAATATATATCTTTAAAATCTATCTTAACAACTACATTAATAATATAAAAACAAAAAAATAAAATAATAAAGTTTTTATAAACATTTTTTATATCAAAATTTTTAAATTTATATTGTTATTACTGTAATTTTTACGTTATAATAATTATTTTTTCAATTTAATACCGTAAAAAATATATATTTATAAAAAAAATAATAAATTAAAAACAATATTTTTAACAATTTTAATTTTTATAATTATGCTTATTATTATTATTTTTGTTATTATTACATTATAATATATTTTTTTTCAATAATACTAATAATTAAAGTAATAAAAATGATATCTTATTGCAATTTTATCATTATTATTGCATTATTGATTAAATATATATTTTTACACTATACTAATAAAAACTACAATAAAAAGTAATAAAAAAAAAATAATAACATAAAAACGTTCTTATTCATTATTTTATCATTATTTAAAACAAAACGTTATTATGTAAAATTTTATGTTTAAAAAATTATTTTACAATTTTTTTTTTTTTTTTTACTACCAGTAAAAATAAAAATAATGAAAAATAAAAAATAATAATATTAATAACAATATTATCAAATTATTATTTTCATAATTTTCTTATTTAAAATTATTATACTTATTATTACAGTATTAAATATTTATTTGGGAATAATACTAATAATTAAAGTAATAATAATAAAATAATATAATAATAATAATAATAATGATAATAATAATATAATTAATATAATGATAATATAATAATATTAATAATCATCAAAATTTTTCCAAAATTTCCCTTATTCTCACTTTTATATCATTATTTCTGATTAATAAATTTGGAATTATTATCATTATTCCTTAATAATTTCCCAAAAAATCAAATGAAGGAAAAAACGCAATTTTGGAGTCTACTCTAAAAAGGCTATATTTTGCTAGATTTTGCCGCTTTTTCGACTTTGGATTTTTTTTCTTTTTAAATTTTTTTTTTTTATATATGGGCACAATTCCTGTTATTTATCTCATTATTTCAGATTATCATCATTTTTATCGTTTCATCATTCATTATCATCATTATTCAAGTTTATCACATTATTGCAATTATTATCATTATTATTGCAATTATTTCGTTAAAATTATATTTTTACATCTATACTAACAAATACAAAAATAATGTAAAAAATAAATAAAAAAAATAACGTTTTTATAATCTTTTTTATATCATTATTTCAAATTTAAAATCGTTATTAAATTATTTTTGTTATAAAATTTTTTTTACAATTATACTACCAGTAAAAATAATAATAAGATAAAATAACAATAAAAAATTTAATAAAAAATATTTTAACAATTAGTATTATTATAATTATACTTATTATTTTTTTTAATTGTTATTATTTCAGTTCAATATATTTTTTGGCAATAATACAAAATTAAAGTAAAAAATAATTTAAAAATAAAAATAAAAATAATAAAAATAATAATAATATAATAATAAAAATAATGATAATAATCATAATAATAAAGAAAATAGTAATAATATTAATAATCATCAAATGTATCCAAATTCTTTATTCTCACTTTTATCATCATTATTTTCAGATTAATAGAATTCTGTAATTATTATCATTATTTCCCCAATTATTGCCCGAATCATCAAAAATGGAAAAAAACGTCTTTTGGAGTCTAGTCTCAAAAGTCTAATTTCGCTAGTTTTTGCCGCTTTTTTGACTTTTGGGATTTTTTTTTTTTTACCTTTTTATTAATAGGGCCAAATTCCTGTTATTATCACATTTATTATCATGATTATCATCATTATTTTAGTTATCATCATCATTATCATCATTATCATCTCATTATTGCAATTATTTTTATTATTTTATTATTTCGTTATAATATATTTTTGGCAATAATACTAAATAATAAAGTATAATAATAATAATAATAAAAATAATAATAAAAATAATATAATAATAATAATAATAATAAAAAGATAATAAAAATGATAATAGTAATAATTTAATAATCTCAAAAGTTTCCAAATTCTCTTTTTTCTCACTTTTTTCATCATTATTTTCATGTTTAAAAGAATTCTGGTAAATTTTTATCATTATTACCCCAATAATTTTCCAGAAACACAAATTAATGGAAAAAAAAAGTCATTTGGGGTCATTCTCAAAAGATTTATTTCGGTAATTTTCCCCCTTTTTCGACTTTTGGGATTTTTTTTTTTTTTCCTTTTTATTATATTGGACACAAAATTTTGTTATTATCTCAATTTTTATGATTATCATCATTTTTACGCTATATCATCATTATCATCATTAACCCTCATTATCATCATCATTATCATCAGATTGCAATTTTATCATTATTATTGCAATTATTGCAGTTATAAATTATTTTTTTACATCTATACAAAACAACTACAATAATAAAAAGAAAAACAATAATAAAACAATAAAAACGTTTTTAAATCATTATTTTTAAACATTTTTTTCAATTATTACGTTTTTACTGTAATTTTTACTGTTATAATAATTATTTTTACAATTAATATAGTAAAAAAAAAACTAATCATAATAATAAAATAATAAAATTTAAAAACAATTTACAACAATTAGTATTTTAAATTAACTTATTATTATTTTTATTGTTATTATTACAGTTATAATATATTTTTTTTGGCAATAATACAATAATTTAAAATAAAATAAATAATAATAATAATAATAATATATAAAAATAATAATAATAAAAATGATAATAATAATGATAAAAGTAAAAAATATTAATAAAACCCTCAAATGTTATCCAAAAATTTTCTTTTTCTCATTTTTTCTCTTATTGTCGATTAATAGAATTCTGGTAATTATTATCATTTTTACCCTAAAAATTACAAAATCACAAATGAATAGAAAAAAAGTCATTTTGGAGTTTACCCCAAAAAGCTATATTTCTCTAGATTTTACCGCTTTTTTGACTTTCGGAATTTTTTTTTCTTTTACCTATTTTATTAATTTTATTGGACACAATTCCCGTTATTATCATCATTATTTTATGAAAATCATCATTTTTTATCGTTTCATCATCATTTTCACCATTAATAAATATCATTATCATCCATTATCACATTATTGCAAAAATTTTCTCATTATTTCAATTATTTCATTTTATTGCAAATTTTTGCAGTTTAATATATTTTTTACACTATACAAAAAAAACTCAATAAAAAAGTAATAACAATAAAAATAAGAATAATAAAAAAAAATAAATTTTAAATTTTTTTATTAAATTTTTAATTTATAATAATTTTTTTTCAATTATATCCTTAAAAATTTTGTAAATAAAAAATGTTTTTTTAATAAAAAATTTTTTTTAAAAATTTATTTTTTCAAAAAAAAAAATTT
>NW_023659044.1:56715-61330 GCF_015228065.2 Penaeus monodon
ATATATTTATATTATATATATATATTTATTATTATATGTATAATATATATCTAGTAGTGATAGATAGATAGTATATTGATAGATTAGGTAGTAGATAGATGATAGAAGAAGATGGTATAGTAGAATTAGATTAAATACCCACATTTATATACATTCTTTATGTAACCTTCTATTTTTTTTTCAAAATACATATGTATTTTTAAAAAATGTGTTATTATATCAGCGCGCGCACCACACCACACATATATATTTTTATATATTATATTTATAATATATTATATTAATATATATATTTTATTTATATATTGTATATATTTATACATAAATAATATTTATACCACACACACCACAACACACACCACCACACACACCCACACACACCACACACATAATATATATTTTAATATATATATATATATAATATATATATATACATGTATAATAATAGATAATAGAACATATATAGAATAAATGTATATATATATATATATATAAATTATATATTATATATTATATATATATATTTATAATATGTGCGTATATATATATTTAATATATTATATATATAAATAATATATATATTGTGTGGTGTGGGGTTGTGTGTGTGTGTGTGTGTGTTGTGTGTGTTTGTATTATTTTATTATATATTATATATATATATTAATTTATATATATATATGTATGTGTATATATATATAAATATATATATTTATATATATTATATTATACACATATATATATTGTACGCTCAGACCACACTACACAAAAAAACCCACCACCACACATACACACACATACACACAAAAACCCACCCCACACACAACACACACACACACACACATACGCACAGATATAAAATTTTGTAGTATAATATATTATAAATTATTTATATATATATAATATATATAATATATATGGTTTGTGTGTTGTGTGTGTTGTTATTATAAATACCACACACAACAAAAATATATATTTAATATAATATTAATAAAATTATAATGTATACAAAATTATTATATTATATATATAATATATATATATATTTTTGTGTGTGTGGTGTTGTGTTGTGTGTGTGTTGTGTTGGTGTGTGTGTGTTGTGTGTTTGTGTGTGTGTTTGTGTGTTTGTTGTAGTATACAGCATACACACACCAACACAACACCACACACACCAACACACCCACACACACCCCACACCATATATATATATATATATATATAATATTATATAATATAGCGAACATACAACCACACAAAAACCCCACACCCACACAAAACACAACACACTATATGAAATAATTATATATAATTATATAAATATTATTACATATATATAAATATTAATATATATTTATATATTATGTGTGTGTGTGTTTTTGTGTTGTGTGTGTGTGTTTTTTGGTGTGTGTGTTGTTTTTTTTATATATATAAATAAAAAAATATAATATATACATATAAAATATGTATATACTTTATGAATATAATCTAAGCAAACTGCCCAAAAAAACCAAACTTCTGAATAAAGGAAAAATATTCTAGCGTAAAAATCTTCATAACCTAACTAAAGAAAACCGAATTTTAATTTAAAGTTTTCTAAAAAAACTAACCAAACCCCTCTTAACTTAATAGCCAAACCAACGAAACCCTACTATCCTCATATAACTAAACCAAAATAATCCATACTAACCTTTAGTTAAATCTTACCTAACCCCCCAAACCTAATTCCCATAACCAAAAACGTAACAAACCCTTCTCTAATCAAAATAAATTAATTTAAAACAAAACCCTACCCTAACTATCCCAAAACTAACAAAATTAAAAACGGAACAACTAAAAAAAACCTAATCTTTTAAAAACCTACTCTAATAAAAACAAAACAGGTAAAATAGCAAAACCCTTTCTAACTAATAAACCGAAGAAACTAAACCTAATCTAGCCAAACCAAATCTAACCAACTAAATTTAATAAAACCTTAATAACCTAAGTATCCTAAACCAAAAAACCCTAGTAACATAAAAAAACAAAATCTAACCCCATAAACGTTATCAAACCCAAACCCAAGGCCAACCTACCAACTTAAAAATAACCAACCCTAACCAAAACTATACCAAACAAAGAAACCAAACCCAAATTTTTAACCTATTAAAAACCTACCCTAACGAAATAACAAAACGAAATGAAATCAAACGTGACTTAACCTAACCAAGATATGGGCAGGTAGATACAAAAATAATGAGGGGGCCGGTAAAAAGGCTGACTAATAACTAGGTGGTAGATACTAGGGAAGTAATAAAATTGGTAGGGAAAGGGAGGTAATAGCCCCAAATTTTCTAAATTTGGGCATAATTATCCCAAATTAAAATACTTATACACACAGAAACACATGCACATATAAATAAATGAAAAAATAAGGATTTATTATTTTATATATCTATAATATATAATATATATATATATATAAAATATTTTATACACTGTAATATCACACACATAATTGTATGAAACAATCCCTATCTATTTTTCTACGAACTACCATCTATATAAATATGTGAGTGTATGTATGAATGTTTTTTTTAAAGTATTAATATATATATATATATTAATAATTATATAATTTTTATACTACACACACCTAATATATATGTAATTTCATATATGTAATATTTTTTTATAAACAAAATGTGTTTCTGTGTATCTTTGGGGTGTTTGGTTTTTTATACAGACACACACCATTTATATACACACAAAACACACACACACACACACACACACACACACAACACACACACACACACAACAAACATATATATATATATATATATATATAATTTATTATATATATAAATATTGTAGTATAATACATATATATTACACCACACACACCACTCACCCAAACTTACACTCTTTTTATATACAGAGAAAAAAAAAAGGACACACATCTATAAATAACTATACTCTTTCTCTCTCTCTCTCTACCACATACAACATAAACACCACACGTATTTTATATTAATATATATATATATATATATATATATATAAAATCAAAAGCCTTTATATATATATTAACAATTTTTAATATAATATATATAATATATATATATATATATATATATATATATATATATTCAAAAGTCACTTTATTATTATCAAAGTCACTTTATATTATAGATATATATATAATATTAAAAAATATTATATATATATATATTATATTTATAAAATGTGGTGTGTGTGTTTTTAAAAATATAAATTTTATTTTAAAAATATATATACATGTATGTACGTTTGCAAAAAGCAAGGATCCTTTAGGTTTAGCTTAGGTTTTTAAGGTTAGGTTTAGGATAGGTTTAGGATGTTTAGGATATTTTAGGATATTTTTAGGATAGGTTTAGATTAGGTTTAGGGTTTTTTTAGGATAGGTTTAGGTTTGGTTTCGGTTTGGGTTTGGGTTTGGTTTTGGTTGGGTTAGGGGTTTGGGTTTTGTTTAGGTTTGATTAGGTTTAGGTTGGTTTAGGGTTTGGTTTAGGGTTTGGGTTTTGGTTTGGTTTTTGGTGGTAGGTTAGGTTAAGGTTTAAATTAAAATTAGGTTAAATTAAGGTTTGGTTTAAAGGGTTTGGGTTTTGGTTTGGTTTAGGTTAGGTTTTTTGGTTTGATTGGGGTTAAGTAGGTTTTTTTTTTGGGTTTGGTTTGAGTTGGGTTTTTTTAGGTTTTGAGTGGTTTTGGTTAGGTTTTTGGGTTGGTTTTGGTTAGGTTTTGGGTTAGTTTTGTTTTAGGTTTAGGTTAGGTTTTGGGTTAGGTTGCGTTTGGTTAGGTTTGGTTGGGCTACGTTAGGGTTAGGTTGGGTTAGGTTTGGGTTGGGTTAGGGTTAGGGTTTTGGTTAACGTAAGGGTTTGGGGGCGGTTTGGGTTGTTTGGTTTTGGTTTCGATTGGTTTTGGGTTAGGTTTGGATTAGGTTTGGGTTAGGTTTTTTGGTTAGGTTTGGTTAGGATTAGGTTATTTAGGGTTTGGCTTTTGGGTTTAAATTTTGGTTAAGGTTAGGTTAAGTTTAGGTAAGGTTAAGGGTTTGGTTAAGTTTTGGTTAAATTAAGGTTGGGTTAAGGGTTTGGTTTAGGTTTGGTTTGGTTGGATTTGGTTGGGTTTTCGTTAGGTTTAGGTTAGATTGGGTTGGTTTTGGTTAGGTTTGGGTTTGGTTTGGGTTAGGTTTAGGTTAGGTTTTTTTTAGGGGTTTTGGTTAGGTTAAGTTAAGGTTAGGGTTTTGGGTTTGGTGAGGTTAGGTTTAGGTTAGGTTTAGGTTAGTTAGGGTTAAATTAGGGTTAGGGAGGGTTCGGTTAGGGTTTTTAGGTTGGTAGGGGTTGGGTTTGTGTTGGGTTTTGGGGTTTGTTTTGGGTTAGGTTTTTCTGGGTTTCGGTTAGGTTTTTGGGTTTTGGTTTGGGGTTTGGTTTAGGTTTCGTTTGTTAATTTGGTTGGTTTTTGGTTTGGTTTTGGTTAGGTTTTTGGTTTGGGTTTGGTAAATGCGTTAGGTTAGGTTTTTGGAGTTTTTGGGTTTGGTTACATTAAGATACATTTCTTTAAAAAAAAACCCCAAAAACTACTCACGAAAGCATAGAGCCCTTTT
>NW_023659044.1:61430-76430 GCF_015228065.2 Penaeus monodon
ATAAAAAAGGTCACAAAAGTCGAAAAAGCGCAAAATCTAGCGAAAATATAGCCTTTGAGAGTTAGGACTCCAAAATAACGTTTTTTTCCATTCATTTGATGATTCTAGCAATTATTAGGTAATATGATAAAAATTACCAGAATTCTATTAATCAAGACAATAACTATGATAAAAGTTAGAATACAGACAATTTGGATAACTTTTGATGATTATTGATATTATTACTATTTTCATTTATTATTTTCTTTATTATCATTATTATTATTATTATTATTATTATTATTATTATTATTATTTATATTACTTTAATTATTAGTATTATTGCCAAAAAATATATTATAACTGTAATAATAACAATGATAATAATAATAAGTATAATTATAATAATACTAATTGTTATAATATTGTTATTAATATTATTAATAATCATGATAATAATGATGATAATTAAAGGAATTGTTTCCATATATAATAAAAAAAAAAGGTAAAAGAAAAAAAATCCCAAAAGTCGAAAAAGCGGCAAAATCTAGCGAAATATAGCCTTTTGAGAGTAGACTCGAAAATGACGTTTTTTACATTCATTTGATGATTCTGGCAATTATTAGGGTGATAATGATAATAATTACCAGAATTCTATTAATCATGAGAATAATGATGATAAAAGTGAGAATAAAGATAATTTGGATAACATTTGATGATTATTAATATTATTACTATTATCATTATTATTATCATTATTATTATGATGATGATGATTATTATTATTATTATTATTATTATTATTATTATTAATATTACTTTAATTATTAGTATTATTGCCAAAAAATATATTAAAGTGTAATAATAACAATATAATAATAATAAGTATAATTATAATAATACTAATTGTTATAATATTGTTATTAATATTATTATTGTTATTATTATCATTATTATTATTTTTACTGGTAGTATAATTGTAAAAATAATTATTATAACAGTAATAATTACAGTAATAATGATATTAATTGAAATAATGATATAAATAATGATTATAATAACGTTTTATTGCTATTATTATTGTTATTACTATTATTATTGTATAGATAGATGTATATATATGTATATATATGTATATATAAGTATATATGTATATATGTATACATATATGTATAAATATATATATATATATATATATATATATATATATATATGTGTGTGTGTGTGTGTGTGTGTGTAAGTGTGTGTAAGTGTGTATGTGTGTGTGTGTGTGTGTGTGTTTGTGTGTATGTGTGTGTGTGTGTGCGTGTTAGTGCGCGTGTGTGTGTATGTGTGTTTTTATTTATATATATATATATACATCTACATATGTATTTAAATTATGTTTATGTATATATAAATATAGAAATGTGTATATATATATTTTTATATGTCTCTATGCGTTCGTGAGTATGTGTTTGGGTATGGGTATCTTTTAAAAAAAAAGGTATTTTAAATTTTAAAACCGACCAAAACCCCACCAAACCTAACCAACGCACTTAACCTCACAACCCAAAAAAAACCAAACCCTAACCAACGAAAAAAACCCCAAAAACTAACAAAAAAACAACCCCAAAAAACCAACCTAGACAAACCAAACCCCAAACCTAATTAAAACCAAACACCCCCCAACCCCCCACCAACCCTAACCAACCCCTAGCCAAAACCCCTAAACAAAACCCTTTTAAACCAATCTAACCAAAAAACCAAAAACCTAAACCTCCCCTTAACCTAACCTTAACCCAAACCCTTAAAACTTTAACCTAACCTTAAACCTAAACCAAAAACCTAAAAAAAAACCAACCTAAACCAAACCCCAAAACCCTAACTAAAACCAAACCCAAAAACCTAACCCAAATCTAAAAACCAAACCACAAAACTAATCTAAACCAAAACCAAAAACCAAACCTAAACAAAACCAAAACCTAACCTAACCCTTTAACTAATTTAACCCTTTAAAACCTAATTTTAACTACCTTAACCAAACCCAAAAACCAACCCTAGCCTAACCTAAACCTTACCAAATCAACCCAAAAACCTAACCAAACCTAACCCCAAAAACCTAACCCAAAACCAAATAAAAACCAAACCCAAACTAACCAAACGAACCCCCAAAACCCAAAAAAATATGTTAACCAACCCCAACCCAAAACCCCCCCAACCTAACCCAACCAAACATAACCTAGGCTAACCAAAAAACCAAAAACAAACGCTAAGCTAAAAAAAAAAAAACCTAACAAAAAAACCTAACCAAACCTAACCCAAAAACCAACCTAAACCAAACCCCAAACCCTAACTAAAAAACTAACCCAAATCAAAACCTAATTTTAACCCCAAAACCCAAAAAAACCCAAAAACCCCTAACCTAAAAAACAAAAACAAAAAAAACCAACCCAAACCTAATCCAAACCAACCAAAAAACCAAAACCTAAACCAACCCCAAACCAAACCCCAAACCTAACAAAACCAAAAACCCTAAACCAAACCCAAAAAAACTAACCAAAAACCTATCTAAAAACCCCAACCTAAATTTAAAAACCTAAAAAAACCAAGCCTAACAAAAAACCAACCTAAACCTATCCAAAAAAACCAACCAAATTTAAGCCAAAACCCAAACCAACCCCAAAAAACCACCTAAACCTAACCAAAACCTCCCCCCAAAACCCAAAACCCAAAACCTAACCCCAAACTAACCCAAACCTATCTTAACCAAACCCAAACCAAATTTAAAACCTAACCTAAACAAACCTAAACCAAAACCTAACCAAAACCCAAAACTAACCCAAACCAAAAAACCAAAAACTTTCCCAAAAAAACATATCCTAAAACTTAAAAAACCTAACCAAAAATCAAGAAAACCCTAACCCAAACTACCTATCTAACCCTAAAACCTAACCTAAACCAAACCCTTTAACCCAAAACCTTAACCTTAACCTAATTTTAAAACTAAAAAAAACCTAACTAAACTAACTAAAACCAAAACCTAAACCAACCCAAAAACCAAACCTAAACTGCCTAAACCCCAAAAAAACCAACCCCAACTAATCCTAACAAACCCCCAAACCAAATCAAAACCAACCAAAACCAAAACCCAAAAAAACCCCAAAATCAAACAAAAAACCTAACCCAAAAACCAAAACAAAAACCATCCAAAAACCCAAAACCCAAAACCATCCTAAACCAAACCAAAAAACCAATCAAACCCTAACCAAAAAACGAACCAAAGCCTAACCTAAACCAAAACCAAACCTATCAAACCCCAAACCCTAAACCTAACCTAAACCAAAACCTAAGCAAACCAAAACAACCTAAAACATACCCTAAACATACCCCAAAAACCTAACCTAAACCAACCTAAATCTAACCAAAAACCTAACCAAAAACATAACCTAAAAATAACCAAAAACCAAACTAAAACCACCCTAAACCTATCTAAACTTCTACCTACCCTAAACCTAACCTTAACAAAAACCAAACCCAAAAACCCAAAAACCAAAAAAGGGATCCTTGTTTTTTTGCAAACGTACGAACCTAATAAAAATTATTATTTTATATATATAATAATATATAATATATATATTATATTATATAATAAAATAATATGAGTGTGTGTGGTGTGTTCGTGTGTGTTAAAATTTTGATATACGGGCAAAATATATAATTTTAATTTTTATAGTTTTAAAAAAAACTATTTTGATGTTTTTTGCCTGGGAGGTTACAACATTCATATATATATATAATTTTATATATATTTATATAATATAAAATTAAAATAATTTTAATATAATAATATTAGTATATATTATATATATATATTATATTAATTTATATTAATTTTAATAATATATACAAAAAATAAAATATAAATATAATATATATAAAATATATATATTATATATATATATATACATTATATATGTATATAAAATTGTAAATATAAAATATATATATAATAATAATTAATATAAAAAAATAAAAATATGGTGTGTGTGTTGGTGGGTGTGTGTGTATGGGGCCGCGGGGGCCAAATGGTTAGAGGTCGGACTAATAAAGGGGACTGTCACGACGGCAATCTGAGTTCGAGGGTTCGAGTCACCGACCCGGCGCGTTGTTTTCCCTTGGGCAAGGAACTTCACCTCGATTGCCTCCCTAGCCACGGGTGGCCAAAAGCAGGGCCCAATGTCAGTGCTGGTTTCCCAATCCGGATAAAAATAGAGAGAAATGATTAACCTAAAAAGGTAACACCCCCCGGCCACTCTCGTGAACAGGAAACTGGGGGACCCTACCACGTAACCACTCCAAGGAGCATCACAAACATGGAAAAACTTACAAATTAAAGATCATATTGTGACCACGGCGGGCTCAGACATTGAAACCTACGTGAAAAGAAGAAGAATTGGGTGTCATACATATGTATTACATTACTATAATATAAGACATATGTATAATATATAAAGATATATATCTACATATATATGATATATTAATATGGAATTAATATACAATATATATATAATATCATTCTATAATATATATATATATACATTATATATATTTTATAATAGGATATATAATTTTCGTATAAAATGTATATAAGATAAATATTCTATATATATTATATATTATAATAAATACATAATATACAAATATATATATATAGAATAAATATACATATATAATATAGATAATCATTACATATATATAGATATATACATAATATATATATATATATTGTATATATATTTATTTATTTAGTATGTTAAATATATATTTAATATATCATTAATAATATATAATATATATATATATATATATATATAATATATATATATGCAACTTTATCTATATCTGCTATCTATCTATCTATTATGATTCTATCATCCTGTCTATCTATTATCTAATATATATACATATTATACATATATATAATATCTATATATCCTGTTTGTGAGCATATACGTAATATATCTGTCTATATATATAATACATATATATATATATACTATATATATTATATATATATAAATATAATAAGCATATAGATTATGATATATACGTATATACCACACACACACACCAACAAACATACACCCCCACACAACACACACACCACACACAGAAATATATATAGTAGATATAGATATATATATAATATTATATCTATATATATAATTCTTACAATATATAAGATACATATATATATCTATATATAGATATATATATATATATATATCTATGATAATAGATGAATACAGATAAAACAGTTACACACTATGAAAAATATCATACAATGAATATAATATATATATATATATATATATATATATATCGAATATATATTTAGTATATTGCATAAAGTATTCAGTGTAGATTAGATAGAATATATAGATTAGATATATTGATAGATATAGGTAGATATATAGATGATAGATAGGTAGATAGATGGAATAGATATAGATATAGATATTAAAGACCCACATTTATATATCTATTCTTTATCTATTTACCTTATATTTCTATTTTTTATACATTACATTATGTGTGTTTGAAAATGGTGTATTATATATATGAAAAAACGCGCGCACACCACACACATATATATAATTATATATATATATATGATATATATATATATTATATATATATTAATATAGATGATAATATATATATATATTATATATGTAGTTATATATTTGTAGAGAGATATAGCAATTTATATACACACAAACACACACATACACCACCACACACACTACAACCACACAAACACACACACACACCACACACAAAATATAATAATATATATTATATATATATATATATAATATAGATTATATAATAGTATATATGTTTTACAGATAGATAAGGACAGATATAATATATACGAATATATATGAATATATATGATATTAATGTATATATAGATATAATATATATATTATATATATATAACTAATATTTATCTACTAGATAGAATGTGTGTGTTGTGTGTGTGGTCTGTGTGTGGTGTGTGTGGGTTGTGGGTGTTGTTTCTGGTGTGTGTATGTGATTGTGATTAGATATATATATACCAGAAATATATTATATATATAGTATATATTTATATATCATATATATAATATTTATACATAAATACATAAAATAATCACATAAAATAATCACACCAAAAACAAAACCTAACACAACCAAGCACCCACACACCACACACCACACACACAAAAAACACACAACACACACACAAAAACCACACACAACTAGTTTTTCCCTATGCGTGTGTTGTTGTGGTGTGTACGTCTTTGTTTATGATGTATGTTTATATTATTATATAATATATATATATATATATCTATATATAATATATATTATTTATATATAAAAGAGATACCTAGAGATATAGATAAGATATATAGATAGATAGATAAGATATTATAAGATACGATATAAGCTAACATATTACCTAAATTTACATATATCTAAAAAGATATATATATATATATATTATACATATATATCATATATATTATATATATATAAATATATATAGATAATATATTATTAATTATATACATATATATGGATACTATATAGGTATGTTACTTGTGATTATATATATATATATATATAGATATTATATAATATATATATATATACATTTATATACATATATTTACAAATAACATTATATTTTACATATATATTAATAATATTGCAATGTAAAAACAAAGTATCTACTTATCTATATTATAAATATATCTATTCTCTCTGATCTATCTATCTCTCAATTTTATCAAATATTTGTGTGTGGAATTCTCCTATATGGAATTATACATATATATATATTATATTATAATATAATATATATATATATATATTTATATATAATATATATATATAACATATTACTTATTGATGTTTGATTTATATATATATAACGGTTAGCTATGGTATGTTAGGTAAGTAGGCGTTAGGTGGTAGGTTTAGGTGGAGGTTTGGTTAGGTTTGGTTAAACATATTACTCTAAACGGCACAGAGGCACAGATATACGAAAAAATACAAATATAAAACTAAAAATATATATATATATATATAGTACATATCTATATACATATATAGATATTATATATAATATATACATAAACGTACAACACACCACAATACTTACAGGAAATTACACCCAAGCAAGGACACACACCAAAAATACCACACACATTGGGGCGTGTGTGTGGGCGTGTGTGTGTACCTTGATATAATATAAATATATAATATTATAATATATTATATATATATTATATATATAATATAATAATTGTATATATATAATTAATATATATATATACTATATATAATATTATATATATAATATAAATTTTACTTTATAATTGTTATATTATGAATCTGGGCATATAAGAAAGAGATTTCATTACAGACATTTACTCAGTCTTTAGTGGACCCGGCCTGTAATAAACCCCCCACGATCCCTACTTATGCCATTTCTTTTCTTCCCTCTTCGAGATGAAGGAACCGTGTCCATCCTCCATTCAGCGAGGAGGTTGCAGATATAATTATAAAACGATTGTATAATAATAAGATATATATATGGTGTGTTGTGTATATCAGATAGATATATAACATATAGTATATATATACAAATATAATAAAGTATATATAAGGGTAATATATATTATATATAAAGATAGATATATAATAATATAGCATATTATGTATATATATAATTCGATTTCACATACCTAATGTACATTCAATATACCACACACAAACACACATACACACACCAGGACCACAAAACACAAACAACACAAACACACACACACACATAACACACATAACACACACACACACCAACACACCAACACACACAAAAAACAAGGCATATATATCATATAATATATATAATATATATATATAATATAAATAATATATATATATATAAAGGAACTAATTATATAAATACCAATATTTTAAAATACATAGAAAGGACAACTTGCAGGTAAGGTTACATATATAAGCTTGCAGAATTCTATATATGATTACTTTTTTGTATCATAAAATTAGATATATATCATTTTCACAGGTTTATAGATGTAAACAAACACATGTTTGCATGTGTTTGTGTGTGTGTGTGTGCGTGTTGTGGGTGTGGGCGTGGTGTGTGTGTGTGTGTGTGGGTGTATGTGTGTGAGTAAGGGTGTATGTGTGTGTAAGTGTGTGTGTGTATTTATGTTTGGTGATATACATATTAACATATCTATTTATACCTGAAATACATAATATAAACTATAAGATTTTGTAACCATTAGTATTTGTATGTAGGTATGTGTGTGCCGCTGATGCGGTCATGGGAGTATGTGTTACTCGGCTATCTGTGTAATCAAAAACGTATGTTAACGTAAACTTAACCCAATGCACTAAGGCCGAACCTAACGCTATTAACCCTAAACTAAAAAACGATACGTAAAAAAACGTAAAAATAACCTAGCCTAACCTAAAGGTAAAACCTAATAACCATCATAATCATCATCTCAATTATTATATTTTCTGTCCCCCCGTTTCCCACCCTTCCCGTCCCCTCTTCTCCTCCTCCCTTCCTTCTCCTCCTCTCCTCCACTTCAATCCCTCCGTACCCCTTCCCTTTCGATTCCTTCTACTACTTCCCACGTTCCATATCATTCGTTTCCCATCTTTCTCTCCTCCTCCCCTTCCACTTTCTCCTCCTCTTCCACCTCTAATCTTCGTCCCCTTCCTCTCTCACCTCGGGACGTCTCCTTCCCAAATATATATATAGATATATATATATATATATATATATATTAACAACATATATAGTATATATATATATATATTATAATAATATATTAAGTACTACATATATAATTATACTATAAATAATATGGATTAATATATATACATACATATATTATATATATATTATAAATTATATATATATAATATATATATATGAAGGGAAAGTTTCACAGGAAAGTTTACATACCTTGGAGCGTATCCATATCTCTGGGTTGTCAGACCAGGAAAGTCAGTAAGACGGATGGTCTGGCAAACAGGAGGCCATGAAACTCGATCCAACAAGAGCGTTTTGGAGATTCGGTACCTTATGCAGAAGGACAAGGCTGCGTGTCTTTCAAGGCCCTTGATACTTTCCAGTTTGCTCTATGGAAGCGAAAACCTGGGGACGCTATCCAGTGCCTTGGAGTCTCGCCTTGATGCCTTTGGTAACAAGTCCCTTCGCCGGATCATGGACGTACAGTTGGCAGGTCACGTGCCAACGGCGGTTTACACCGTGAGGGACTGGCAGGGGGAACCTGTAACTCGCATAATCCGGATCGCCAAATCAGTGCAATATGGCCCACCTAGCTCGCCTTCACTTGACGACCCTGCCACAGTTGTCTTTCTGCGAGACAAACCCTGGGTGGAGGAAGGACCTGTGACGTCCTGAGATCATGGCTTTGGGCAGCTCGACGAGGGGACCTGTCGTGAGGAAAAAACCTAGAGAGGGCCGTGGCCTGCCTGGAGACTCGCCTCGAGGGACCTTCGGACTGGAAAGCGAAGGGGTGGGATGCGGCATCGCGCCCCCGTTCGGCGTTAGCCCCTTGAATGATGATGATTGATATCTATATAATATATCTGTATGTGCTGTGTGTTGTAATTTTGTGTTTGTGGTTTGGTGTTTGTGTGTTGTGGTGTGGGTGTGTGTGTGTGTGTGTATATACATATATATAGATAGAAGATTATATATAGAGAATAGAGATATATAGAGATATATATAATATAGTGGTGTTTTGTGGGTGTGTGTGTGGTGGGTGGTGTGTGGTGTGTATGTATAGATATATACAGTATAAAAACCCACATATATATTTGTAGATATACAAATGAATGAATAAAAAGAATAATACAGGAGATATAGCAGATATAGAAGATAGATAGATAGAGATCTATAGAGAGCGAGAGAGAAGCATAGAGATACAGATGAGTAGATAGAGATATCTAAATCTAGAACTATATAGATAATATAGATAGAGATATATAATAGCATATAATATAATTGAGAGATAGATAGATATATAGATATAGAAGTAAGCATAGTAGATTAATAGCTAATAGAGATATGATTATATTATCGTAGAATATGCGAGATGATATAGAAGAGTAGATAGATAGATAGATAGATTTATCGAGAGAGAGATAAGAGGCTATAGATATAGATCGAGATTATTAGTAGAAGATAGGGAAGAGAGATATAATATAGAGATATAGATATATAGAATATATATCTATATAAGTATATATATATATAGATTATATATATTTATAGATATTAGAGATATTACTATATATAGATCTCTAGAGAGAGATCGATAGATATTATCAGAGAGGTATATATAGATGTATTATAGATATATATATATATTAGATATTATGATATAATTATATTATATAGATACTATATACATGATGATATAGAGATATATTATAGATATATATATATATATATATTATATGATAATATATCCATTAGATTAATATATATATGTATATATATATTTATATATATAATATATATATATTATATATAATATATATAGATAAATACTATATTAATATATATATTATATGATTACATATAAATATATATATTATATATGGGGCATTATATATAATGTATAATTTTTTATTCTTCAATTGTTTTTGTTAAAAAATATATACCAAAATAATATGTGCTTATAAATGCAATATCAATTACATACACACACACACAACAAACACACCACACACCAACAAAAAAAACCACACACTTATATATATATAATATATTAATTAATATATTGTATCTTTTATTATTTATAATATGATATATATAGATTGTATATGTAACAACACACACCACCCCACAAACACACACAAAAAAACCCACACCAAACACCACACAAACACAAAAATATACACACCACACCGCACATACATGGAATATATATAAATATCATCAATAATCATCCAGGGGGCTAACGCCCCGGACGGGGGGCGGCATGGCCCGATTCCACCCTTCGATTCCAGTCACGCGGATCCCTCGAGGCGAGGTCTCCAGCAGGGCACACGGGCCAAATCTCTAGTTCCTCACCGACAGGGTCTCGTCGAGCTGCCCAAGCATGAATTCTCCTGGACGTCCCCACAGGTCTCCTCCCACCCAGGGGTTTGTCTCGCAGAGAGGGACAACTGGTGGGCCAGGGGCGTCCCATAGGGAAGCGAGCTAGGGGCCAATATAGCCTGAGTGGCGATTCCCGGATATGCAAGTAACAGGTTCCCCATGCCAGTCTCAACGGGTGTACCGCCGGTGGAACACCGTGCTCCTGCAAAAAACTGTACCCAGATCGGGCGAAAGGGAATTGTTACAAAAAGCAATCAAGGCGAGACTCCAAGGCAATGATAGCGTCCAGGTTCGCTTTCCTAGAGCCAAAAACTTGAAGTTCAAGGCCTGAGGACCACGCAGCTTTTTGTTCCTTCTGCATAAGGTTACCGGGACATCTCCAAAACCGCTCTTTGTTGACGAGTCATGGGCCTCATGTTGGCCGACCAATCCGTCTACTGACTTCATGGTGTTGGGAACACCCAGGATATGGAGTACGCTACCAAGGTATGTAAAAAACTTTCTGTGAAAACTTCTCTTTCATATATATATATATAATTATATATTATATATATATAATATATATATTATGTATAATAAAAATTTCATATGGTATTATATGTATAATTAACTTATATATACGATATATAATAATATAATATTATATATATATTATATTATATAGATATATGATATATAAATAGATATATTAATATAATTAGATATATAATATTGAAGGAGGGGACGTCGAGGAGGAGGCGGAGGTAGGGGAAACGAAGGAAATAGAGTGGAAGGAGGGAGGCAGAATGTGAAGAGGAGGGGGAGAGGAAAGCGGGGAACGAAGATATAGAAGTGGACAGGAGTAGGAAAAGAAAGAGAAAACGGGAAGGGGGTACGGGCGAGATAAGTAGTGGAAGGAGGAAGGAGGAGGAGAGGAGGAGGAGAGGAGGAGAAAGGAGAGAACGGGAAGGTGGAAACGGGGGGACAGAAATATAAAATTAATTGATGATGATGATGTGATGAGATTAGTTACCTTAGGTTAGCTAGTAGTTATTTACGTAAAAAGTATCGTTAGGTAGGGTAGTTAGGCGTTAGGTTAGGCTAGGTGTTGCAGTTGGTTAAGTTACGTTTAAACATTACGTTTGATTACACAGATAGCCGCGTAAACACATACTTATGAACGGCCAGCGGCCACAAACATACCCTACATTACCAAATTACGGTTAGGTACAAAAATCTTATATTTTACATTGTATATACATGTATAAATATATAGGATATGTATATACACAAAATTAAAAAACAACACACACCCACTTACACCCTACTCACACAACATACACCCACACACACACACACCCCACACGCCCCCAAACAACACACACAAGGCCACACAAAACCACACCACCAAAAACACATGGCAAAACATGGGTTTGTTACATCTATAAACAGTGACATGAATATATTTGCCTGTATATACATATCTAGATATGCAAAGGCTTATACATGTAGGGACCTTACATGCAGTGTCTTTCTATGTATTAAAATATTGTTATGTATAATTTATTTATAAATATAGATATATAATATCTATATATTATATATATTATATATATATATATTATATATATATGTTGTTTGTGTGTGGGTGTGTGTGTGTGTATGGTGTGTATGTGTGATGTGTGTGTGTGTGTGTGGGTGTGTGTTTGTTGTCTGTGTGTGAATGTGTGTTTGTGTGTGTATATTGAAATTACATTAGGTTATGGAATACGAAATATATGTATACCATATATATATATATATATATATATATATAATATTATACTATCTATAAACATATAACAACTTATAATAACTACATAATATATATAATAACTATGAATAATATAATATATAATACACAACACACACAACATATATATATATAATATATACAATCTTTATAATTATATATGCAAAACCTTCCTCGCTGAAATGGAGGCGGGACACGGGTTCCCTTCATCTCGGAAGGGAAGAAAACAGAATGGCATAAAGTAAAGGGAATCGTGGGGAGGGTTAATTAACAGGCGGTCCACTACAACTGAGTAAATGTATATACATGAATCTCTTATCTTATTTATGCCAGATTCAATATAATACCATTATATTTAAAAATTAGTATAGTATATAATATATATAATATATATATATATATATATAATATGATAAATAATACCATATATCTATATATATATAATAATATAAATATATTTATATATTATCATATATATATATATATAATCACAAGTACACACACACGGCACCACACACACGCACAACAAATGTTGTGGTAGTTTGTGTGTTCTGTGCTTGGGTTTGTTGTCTGTAAGTATGTGTGTGTGTACGTGTATGTATATATATTATTATATATATAGACATATAATATATATCTGTATATAATATATATTAAATTTAGTTTTTTTAAAAATTATATTGTATTTTCGTAATATGTGCTCTGTTGCGTTTAAGAGGATATGTTTAACCCAAACCTAAACAAACTCCACTAAACACCTTACGCTTACTTAAAACTAACATACCCATAAGGCTAAACCATATATATAATAAAATCAACTAAAAATACGTATTATGTAATATATAATATAAAGATATATCATATATATATATTATCTATATATTATATATATAATAGATATTATATAGGTATAAATTCCATATAAGAGAATTCACACACAAAATATTGAATAAAAAAATTGAGAGATAGATAGATAGAGAGATAGATATCTTTATATATAGATACGTAGATACGTTTTATCATATGCCAATATATATTAGATATATGTATATATGATATATGTTTAAATTAGATATTATATGGTATATATATATATATATATATATAATATATATATATATATTGTATTTAATAATATACATATAATATATAATAGTATAGACATATTATATATATATATTAATATAATAATATATATATATATACTAATATACGAATATATATATTTAGATATATGTACATTTAGGTATATGTATCTATAAATCTTTCTTATATAATCATCTATCATCTATACATCATCTATATCTAGTGTAATCTCTTGTAGATAATATATCTATATATATAAATATATATAGATTTATATATATATCATATATATATATAAATAACATACATAAACAAATACATACCACCACACACAACAACACACACAATATGGATCGTGTGTGTTTTTTGTGGTGGGTGTTTGTTGTGTGGTTGTGTGTGTGGTGTGTGCTTGTGTGTGTTGATTGTGTGTGACTATTTATGTGATATTTATGTATATATGTATATAATAATGAGAGATATTATATATATACAGATATTAATGTATATATCAGGTATAGATACATATAATCACAATCACATTTACACACAAAACACACCACCACAAAACACCCACACACACAAAAACACCCACCACTAAAACACACACCCCACACAAACACCATATCTAGATTATAAGATATATTAGATAATATAAGTAGCTATACTTGATAGAATATAATATATATACATAATTAAATAATATATCAGAGATATTAGTATATATGTAGATTTCTGTCCATCTATCTGTATACAATAATATTATATATATATGACAATATATAAATATCTATATATACTAAATAATATAATATTCTGTTGTCGTGTGTGTGTGTGGTGTGTGTGCGTGTGTGTGTGTGTGTGTATGTGTGTGTGTGTGGGGTATATAAAATATATATCTATCTACAAATATATAACATACATATATATATAAGATATCTAGCGATAT
>NW_023659045.1:0-5000 GCF_015228065.2 Penaeus monodon
AATTTTTCCCAAGGGGGGGGACCATTCAGAATCGATATTGATTTGGATTAAAAAAAGTGCTTTGGTTATAATTATAAAATTTGGAATATAGCATTGAAAACCCCCAAAATTTTTAAATATTCTTGTCTTGGAAGCATAGCATATTTAGTGTTAAAATAGAGTAAAATTATATTATAATTCATAAATGGTTGGGGTTTTTTCAAATTAAAAATTGGGGGTGGGGAGTAACGATATTCTAACCGACCTTCAGCAGGCCTTGTTTTTATCTCGGGTAGGGTAAGTGCCGGGTATAAAAACTTGTTTTACAATAAAAATTTTCATGCAGCAACAGGGAGGGAAAGTTGGGAAAAAGAAGTTCGCCATTTTTATACCCCATTTTATTGGGGAAAAATATTTTTTTATTTATTTCTTGGGGTCTTGGTACAGCCAAAATTTGTTGAAGGTCAAAATTTCAATTGTGCAAGTACTGCATTGCAAAAGGAACAATAGCCCAGAGTAAATATGGAAAAGGGGAAACTGGAAAGCAGAAAGAAGGATTGATTTTTGCCCAATAAAAAAGGGAAAAATATTAGAGAGTGGGGGGGAGGAGTGTCTTAATCCCTTGATTTTTTTTTCTATTATTTTTCATAATGCTTATTGAGTTCAATTGTAGGGAAAAGGTGTAAAAATTTAAAATTAACCTGACTTGAAAAAAGCAGAAGATCATATTCCTAGTTTTTTTTTATTATGTTTTTGCTAAATTTTTTTTTATGTTATGTAAAGGGTTTTTTATTAATTCTGGAAAAAAGAAATTGGTTCAAAAAATTTTTTTGAGGGTTTTTCTTTGACAAAATCAACAGAAGAAAAATTTAGCCACCCCTGACCTTTAAGACCGTTAGGGATGCACTCCCCTTAAAAAATCAAAATTGGGGATTAAAAAATGAGACCCATAAAATCAACCAACAACCCCAACCCCCTAAAGGGTGTTCAAAATAGGGTCTAACTATTCCTTACTTCCATCTATTCTACAAGTAATGAAGTGATATTTTATACACACTCCCGGGGCACTCTTTTGGAAAAGATTAGAAAATTTGAAACCGAAGTCTGATGTACTGAGGGGAAAAATATATATATATATATATATATTATAATATATATATATATAAATGAAAATTGGAATAAGCTGCCGCATTGATACAGATTGCAACAACCCTCCCTGCAAGGGCTTGAACCTAGGTCCCCCCCAATACTAAACAAAATTTTATAATATATATATATTAATATATATATATATAAAAAATTATATATATATTTTACTTATGAGCACACATATATACATACTTTTTGTGTGTGTGTTGTGTGTGTGTGTGTGTGTGTGTGTGTGTGTGGTGTGTGTGTGTGTGTGTGTGTGTGTGTGTGTGTGCGTGCGTGCGTGCGCCGCGGTGTGTGGTGTGGCGTGTGTGCATATATATATATATATATATATTATATATATATATATATATAATATATATATATATGGACATATATATATACATATATGGACATATATATACATATAGAACATATATATACATATATGACATATATATACATATATGAACATGTATATACATATATGGACATATATATACATATATGGATATATATATACATATATAGATAAATATATATATATATATATATATATATATATATATTATGTTCATTTATTTGTGTGTAGTCTTTCAATAATAGTTCCAACCTCTATCATCGCACCCACCAATCACAGCCTCTTACACACACAGAGGGTAAGCGACGGCAGTTGGTGAGATGGCTCCAGGAAAGGCTTCTCTTCCTCTTGCCTCTGTCTTGGAAGGAGTCCAGCTACTGCGATCTGATTTCGGCCGAGGAGCCGGGTGGATGGGGCATTCAGGGAGGGGTGGATGGGCATTCAGGGAGCGGGGTGGATGGGGCATTCAGGAAGCGGAGTGGATGGGGCATTCAGAGAGCGGGGTGGATGGGGCACTGAGGGAGCGGGGTGGATGGGGCATTCAGGGAGCGGAGTGGATGGGGCATTCAGAGAGCGGGGTGGATGGGGCATTCAGGGAGCGGGGTGGATGGGGCATTCAGGGAGCGGGGTGGATGGGGCACTGAGGGAGCGGGGTGGATGGGGCATTGAGGAAGGAGGAAATCCGTGGGGACACCAAAAGCTTGCTGGACGCTTGCAGGACCCGCTATTGTGGAAAGAGTATTTCGCATGCAAGGTAAGCAAAAATGTGAAACATTTGTGTATATCTAGCAGCATGTGTGTGTGTGTGTGTGTGTGGTGTGTGTGTGTGTGTGTGTGTGTGTGTGTGTGTGTGTGTGTGTGTGTGTGTGTGTGTTTGTGTGTGTGTTTGTGGTGTTGTTTGTGTGTTGTGTGTGTGTACGCGTGCGCGCGTGTAGACAGACAGATAGATAGACAATAAAAACAAACATAAGAATAGCATTAAAATTTAGATATGAGAGATTAGCTATTGTACACGTATATAAACTCATACGGTTCATGATGTACAACAGTATCAGCGCAGACACAGATATTTACATAAGCATTCTGTTTTATTCCCATTCCAACGCGCACGCACCGAAACCCGCCTTTCGACGCGCCACGCGACTGAAAAGATCTATCGAGATATTTCATAAACGAGTTAGTCCCCTTCGTTAGGTCCGATCCGTGGACGGTTCTTGAAATCTTTTCCTTTCCCTTTCGTGTCCCTCTCACTTTATTCAACTTGATATCTATATATACTATATGCATAAAGGAATTTATATATATATATTATATATATATATATATATATATATATATATATATAAATATATATATATATATATATAAGTACAATGCATCGTCAATGCATGTGTTTGTGTTTATTTGTTGTTGTGTGTGTGTGTGTGTGTGTGTGTGTGTGTGTTGTGTGTGTGTGTGTGTGGTGTGTGTGTGTGTGTGCGTGCGTGCGTGCGTGCGTGCGTGTGTGTGTGTATGTGTGGTGTATGTGTGTGTGTATGTGTGTGCGTGCGTGCGTGCGTGCGTGCGTGCGTGTGTGTGCGTGCGTGTGTGTGTGTGTCTGTGTGTGATATATAATTATAAACATAGATAAATATTCATATATATATACATATATATACATATATACATATTATTAATATATATATACATATCCTTTTTACATACATGCATACACACATGCGTTTTATTATATATATATAGTATATATATATATATATATATATATACATATGAGTCACTATATATATATATATATATATATATATATATATATATACATATATATATATATATATATATATATATATTATATATATATATATATATATATATAGTGAACTTTTATAGACCCTCTATCGTACTTTACTAGCAGCCTGCAACTAATGTCCCATTTACATTAATCCCTCTTGGGGTAACTGGGGACCACATAGGATGTTCTTGAATAATGTGACATTATGCAGAGTCAGCGAATACTGTTCTGCTTACTTTGAGATTACCGACGACTTCGGACCCTTCACATCGCAGTTGACGGTCACACATTCAATGAGTAGCCTATTGTCATCAGTATGCCACAAGGTAGCAACCTAGGACCCTTGCTGTAGAATATGCACTTAGTTACTTCTTCTAACTGGTTCCTATGGTCAAAGCATATGGCTGATGAATGATTACTGAGTTTCACCTGTACTAGTGATCATCATCATAAAATCATTAGCTAAACTCATGAAATTAAAATTTACATTTGTATGGGGAAGACGCTAAAATATCACCAAGCTGCAAGACTGATATGCCATTCTGCAGAAACTGCCATTGATGTCAGACACGATGGCAATATAACACAAAACCAAGATAAGGCAAGTAATAGGCATCAAAGTTAACGGGACACGACGTCCACAGGTCACGTCAAAATGGCCAAGAAATTTGCAGAAAGATGGCAATTGTTTATCACGTCTCTCGTCTCTGACGGTAAAGCAACAGCCATTCCTTACAAATCGCGTGTCCCATCTGACGTGAACTCTTCTCCATATGTGTGATTTTCTTGTTCTCCCTCCTACCCCGATATATACACTGACACGCAAATTCACTAGCAGCCCTGAAACTTCTGCAACACTGGCGAGATGTATCACGACTGTGTGATATATATAAAGTGCAGATGCAACACCCCAGTTCACTAGTTTCCTTTCCCAAGACAGAACCTGATACTCAGCCGTTCCTAATGTAACTTGCAAGATTATGGACTAGACATATAATACATATTACGCTACATGAAACACTTCAGGTGACCTCCTGGCGTTCTCTGTTGGAACAACTTTCTCATCCAGCAAAAAGCAAAAAGCAAAAGAAAAAAAGAAAAAAGAAAAAAAAAAAAAGAAAAAAGAAAAAAAAAAAAAAAAATATATATATATATATATATATTAATTATATTATAAATTATCGAATTCAATTTGTGCTATTTACATTCTCAAGTTTTTTTTTACAGAATGCATATTCATTCCTAGTTTACGTTGGTCTCATTCCACTCAGTCAACTTCCAAGACATAAAGGGAGAAAAGAAAAAGGAATGTGGTGTGTGTGTGTGTGGTGTGTGTGTGTGTGTGTGTGTGTGTGTGTGTGTGTGTGTGTGTGTGTGTGTAAAACTATATGAACTTTGTATCAAGCAGTCTTCTGATAATGCATTACAATGGAAACGACTCCAAAGTTTTCCTTCCTGGGCATGAGAAGCATTCTGGGTGAAGATAGCAAGTACTTTTTCTCTCGTGAACTGTTTACGAGCGCTCAAGCCATCTCGAGCCTCTAGAAAGATTAAAGCTATTTATCGATGAACTCAAAAACTTGCCTCCTTTTCTTAGTTGTTTTTTTTCTATGAATCTATGGACTTTCACACCGGAATGACATGTAAGCACCACCTACGAGGACAAATAAGGTGGGATGTAACTGACGCATCTCACTTAACTTCTGATGTAACTATAATTCTGATAGACATTTATTCAAA
>NW_023659045.1:10000-22329 GCF_015228065.2 Penaeus monodon
GTGATAGATGGTTTTCGTGACCGTCATTGTCGACATTGCTGTCCGACGCATTTGTCCATATTGTTTCTTCTTCATTTCTCTTTTATATTACCTTCTCCTTTCTTATGTGTTCACACTCCCTTTTAATCTTTAATAGCTACTGCATCTGGTTCTTATCGTTTTACCACTTCTCGTCTATACTCATGTGTCCTTCGATTATCTTCACCATTTCCTGCTATTTTTTATCGCTTGCTGCCCTCCTTTACTTTTATTTACCTTGTCTCTATGTTTGTACTTAGCTCTATCTATTTCCTCTCTATGTTCGCTGTTCTAAACGCTTCTCTGATCTTTATTGTCCGTCTTTACTCATTTCCTTTCTTACCTTTTCCACCAACTTCTCTAATCTCCTGGCGTATTCCTCCCTCCCTGTTTTTATGGATTTTTTTCGAGATTCGTTCCATCTCGAATTCGTCGAGACGAAAAACGTAAAAAGGACAGATGTATTGTGTAATCTCCTCGGATCATTTATCATTCCTGAATTTTGGGATTAGATTTTCCTCGAATATTGAATCGCGCTTTGCACATCTTGTCAGACTGGTCACACCCCATATAACGAGGCGTCAGCAATTCTCGGGTCCATGCAGCTCCTTACAAGCACGTGATACATTCGACAGCGTCTATGGTTTTGCGATATATGTTTGCTGAATAGCTAAGAACACGGTTGCAATTTCAGATCGTGTTACCGTGAAAAAAACGATTGCAATATTACAGGAACTTTCAGTGATAAAGGGGGGATGGTCGTCCGACTTAACAGCTCTACTAAATGGACTTGCTCTATGGATGTACATAATGTAGCAGGTCACGCGTCATTTACTCTGAGCTGCCGCCTTTCAGAAAGGACATTTTTGCTGACAATCATCCCAGATGATAAGAAATTATGAACTGTTGCAAATATGCGCGCGAGTCCCTCTCTTAGGAAAATGTGTTATAAGTATTACTAACTGGCATTAGAACGCGCTTATCCAAAAGTTGCCTGCCTTAATAAGCACATGACATCACAAGGAAATCCTTGAGGGGGGGGTGGTGGATTCCATGTTACCGATGAAATATATTTTAGAACTGAGATAAGCTATGTCAAAATGTTCGTTTTGGTTGAAAACATGTTAGGTGTACGTAAAATAAGAGGTTTCCAGTAAACGATATAACTAATATGAAATTACTGTCAGCAGCAACAGTCACAGTCACACACACAAAGCACAACACACAGCATAGATAGAATAATAGATATAACACCGACTCCTTTTCCCGGAAAGTTCCACTGATAAGGATACAATCAAAAAGCCACAACGCGACCCAGATTTGCAAAGCGTCACAGGTTTTTGCGTAGGCTTGATATATAAGCACATTCAAGGTTGCTAGAAGAGACTACGGCCTGTAGATTTTATGTAGCTCAATGTCTGACACTGCGTGATCTATTTTAACATTAGCATAATACACGTATCTGTCTAACTACATATAACTATTATGAATTTCCTTAACAGCCATTTTCTATGTCACCAAATTAATAAGTTTGTGTAAACTCTGCACTTTCCTGCTAGGCTACTGAATTTTAAGTGTGACTGCTGAGTTGGCAATCCACGTCCGATCGGTTGATCACTAATCATGGATGCATCTAAGCTTTATATCGTTCCCCTCTCTGATCCAAATGTCTTTGTTAAAATATGTTTGGGATTATCTACCTACAAAACTGCGTATTACCGACGGTAACAGTTTTAATGAAATCGCCAACCTAATATACGGCTAGTGAGAGGAGTCCGTGACATAAAATGGGGGGGGGGGGGGTTCACATGCCCAGAAGTTTGGCTTATTGTCCGAGGGCTTTTTTTTCTTTTTCTTTTTTAAGAAAATGTTTCTATTCACTGGAATCCACCACCACTGTGTCTAGGCCAATGATGTCAAAGATGTCATATATGGCTCTCTTACATATGGTCCACTAGACATTTGTGTTTTACATAATTTAAGTTGTCCTTTGTCTCTTAACAATATCACTTATATCAATGTTATTATTGCATATTTATTTCAATTTTGAAGAACCTTCATTATGTATCAAAGATTTTATAAATGGGTTCTCTTATTTTTTGAACTCCTCTCAGTATCACCGGACGCCGCCATTTCACACGTGCATGACATGACAGCCCCATTTGAACTTCAGTCAACGTCCTTCCCGAGACTCAACCTCGCACTTCTGGCTCAGCCGTGTAACCTCGACCATAAACACACCACACACATAATATATATATATATATATATATAAATATATATTCATATATTTATATATGCATACAGATATACATATATATATACATACATATGTACAAATATACATAGAGCAAACATACAAATATACATATATATATATATATATATATATATATATATATATATATATATATATATATATATATATATATGTACATATATACATATATATAAATATGTACATATATACATATATATATGTACATATATACATATATATATGTACATATATACATATATATATGTACATATATACATATATATGTACATATATACATACATATATATATATACATATATATATATATCATCATCATCAAGGGGCTAACGCCGACGGGGGCGCATGGCCACCCTTCGCCTCCAGCCACGAGGATCCCTCGAGGCGAGTCTCCAGGCAGGGCATATGGCCCATCTCTAATTCCTCGCGACAGTCGAGTGCTCAAGCCACGACCTCCTGGGTCGTCCCACAGGTCTCCTCCACCCAGGGGTTGTCTCGCAGAGAGACAACCTAATGGGCAGGGTTATCCACAGGGAAACGACCTAGGTGCTCATATAGCCTGAGTTAGCGATCCTGGATTATTGCCAGTCTCACGGTGTAACCGCCGTTGGACACATGGTCCTGCCAACTGTACCCCATGATCCGGCGAAGGGACTTGTTACAAAAGGCATCAAGACGAGACTCCAAGACACTGGATAGCATCCAGGTTTCGCTTCCATAGAGCAAAACTGGCAGTATCAAGGCCTTGAAGACACGCAGCTTGTCTTCTGCATAGGTAGCTCTTGTTGATCGAGTTCATGGCTCCTGTTGCCAGACCAATCCGTCTACTGACTTCTTGGTCTGACAGCCCAGAGATATAAACTACACTACCAAGGTATGTAAAACTCTCTGTAACTTCAAACGTCCTCGCCGCAAGCATGGATCTGTAGCGTGTGAAATGCTGGAGTTTCCCCTCGTATCCGCTGGCCGTAGTCGATGAGGGTGCCCTCTGCGCGGATGCGCAGACAGATATGTGAAATTAGGAATGAAGTGCTAAAATTACAACGTAAATTCAAACATTTAGTATACACGAACGAAAAGTTAAAACTGCACATGGTTTTGCGCAAGGAAAAAAGGCGCTGTTTATTTAATTGCCGCTGTGCGCTGATGTCACTGCGCAGGTGAAAATGCGCAGGTAAACAATAGCAAGGGAACCGCCACTCAGGCCCGAGACTTCAGCTAAGTCAGAGAGAGAGACTTGTTTTTTTTTCGATATTTTATCTATTTATATTGTGTTCATTTTCATTCTATTATATTTTCGTATTGTGAGCGGCGAAACCCGACATCGGAAACATCAGAGACGTCATATATATTAAGGTAATAGTTATTATATTGGTTATGTTCATGTACGCTGCCCCTCCTTCAGTAAAATGCAGAACCCATAACGTTGAGTTTTTCTAGAACCCTTTTTATTTTTTTGTATTTTATCAATTTCAATTTCTTAATTTTACTAGAATCTTTTATTTCATTTTTATTTTGTTTATCGTGTATGGCCTTGGTTTTAGATTAGTTTAATTAGGTTTTACATTTTAGTCTTTCGTTGGGTTCCTTGGGTTTTTATTTCTTTGGTTTACTTTAAAATTAATTTAATTTGTAAGTTTTGCCGGTTTTGAAATCTTTGTTTTACGTAAACCAGAGCCATATCACGATTGCCTTTAAATATGAAAGCAACACCAAAGATGAATATCTCTGAGGCCTAAATTAAATAAGAAAAGGGGCATACGCTACCACATCACGTCCTTTCATTCATCAGACAGGAGATGAAATATAGAAACTAAAGCACATTGAAACATGGCGGAGAGATCCGTAGAGTATATCACGAACTAAAGTAAACGCTACAGATCGACTGAACGGGTTCCCCTAACAGGCCCCCAAAGTCCTGAATCTTGGTCTTGGTCAAGGAGACCTCTAGGGCCTAGGGGACTCCACACTGACTTTGGCTAGTAGCTCTGCCCATTATCCAGTCCATACAGGTGTTGAAAAGTGTTGGTGCAAAGACACAGCCTTGCCTCACCCCTAAATTAACAGGGAAGAAGTTCAACAAACCCACACAACGCTTTACAGCACTTTCAGTACCAGTATAAAGGCTTGCTATTAGGCCAATAATCTGTGTCGGAATTCCCCTGAGTCTCAGGATCTCCCATAGTGATTCCCGATGCACTGAGTCAAACGCCTTCTTGAGGTCGATGTAGGTTGCAAGCAACCCACGACCAAACTCACAACGGTGTTCCACAATTACTCGAAGCGCTAGTATATGGTCTATTGTGGACTTGCCAGGAGTAAATCCAGACTGCTCCGGTCTCTGATGCCTCAGTAGATGGTTGCGGATCCGTTTCAGAAGAATGTGGGCGAGAACCTTGCCTGGTATACTGGGCAGTGTAATGCCACGGTAGTTGCTACAATCCCAACGATCCCTTTTCCCTTTCCAGAGAGGGATGACCACGCCCCTCACCAGGTCACCAGCTTTCCCACTCTTCAGCTTGGAAATCGCCAGCCTAACCTCTGTTAGGGTAGGAGGTTCCTCGCTGATGGGTGGGTCCGGCACAGGCATTGTGACATTGCTTGCATCCAAGCTAACTGTTGGAGGGGCCTACCTGGTACAACTGCTCAAAATACTCAGCCCAACGTTCACGAACCCCAACATGATCTGAGATGATCCATCCATCTGCTGATCGGACTGCAGTCATCTGTGAGGAGAGCTTAGGGTTCAGTTTTTTCAGGGCTTGGTAGGCAGGGCGAAGATCATTTACCAAGAAATGGCCTTCAACCTCCTCAGCAAGACTGCTGATGAACTGTTCCTTGTCCCTTCTCAGCAGTGACCGAGCCCCGGAGTGACGCAAGACTTGATTACCATTCAGCCAAGCCTTGTGACGCACTTCAGTGGCCTCTAATGTTTCCTGGGAGATGGAATTCTGCATTGCCCTCGGGCGAAAACCAATGGACTCCTGAGCTACTTTGAGTATTACGCGCTTGAAGAACTCCCACAGAGCAACTGGGTCTGTCAGCTTGTCGAGTTCTGTAAATCGGTCAGAGACTGCCATGGTGAACCCACGGGCACACTCCTCCTCCCTTACTCTGTCCAGGTGAAACACCTTAGGGTGGCCACTGGAGGGACGGGAAGTTTTGAAGTGGACCCGCAGGGTAGCCACAACCAGACTATGGTTAGTGCCACAGAACTAGGCACTCCAGTAAACCATGTAGTTCTGGAGGATCCTCCATCGCGTGCTAACAAGTATATGGTCGATCTCCTTGGCCACTGTACCCGTATCGCTGTACCATGCCTAGTGATGCAGGTTGGCGCGCTGGTACCAGGAGCCAGAGATCCTCATTTTCTGGGACCTATTAAAGTCCCGGAGAAGGAGGCTACTCTCGCTGCTGGAATCAGCTCCCGAGCCATGGGGGGCGACAGGCATCTCATAGCCAGCTCAGTCACAGCCGGATACCGCATTGAAGTCGCCCAGAACAATGCGAATATCTCGCCGGGGGCAATTGTTCCATGCGAGTTTGGCATAGAACGCCTCTTTCACATCAATTTTACATACATCGGTAGGGGCGTATACAGCAATAAGACACATGAAGCCAAAAGCATGCTTCAGTTTCAATGTCATAGTACGCTCATCAACCGGTGTCACCTCAACTATTGCTGAAGTCGGCTGGAGATGGCTATGGATACACCCTGGAGGTGGTGACCATCGCTGCGGCCCCGACCAGTAGTAGGTGTGCCCACCCACACTGATATAAATATGCATAATATATATACTTATTATATATACACATACACATGTGTGTTTTTGTGTATGTATATGTACATGTGTATATATATGTATCTCCCTCTTTCTCTCTCTCTCTACGCAAACACACACACACACACACATATTGTACTATATAAGTCTATACACATACATATGCATGTATATACATATATATATGCCTACATATACACTGTATATATATATATATATATATATATATATATAATATTATATATATATATATATATATATACATATATACATTTTTGCACATATATATACATATATATACACATATATGCATATATTACATATTATATATACATATATATACATATATATACATATATACATATATATATGTATATATATATGTATATATATAGTATATATATATATGTATATATATATATCTATGTATATATATATATGTATATATATGTATATATATATATATATGTATATATTATGTATATGTCCCAGTTTGATAACAAATTCATTCAGGCTAAACCATTTAAATCTGTATGTTTTATGTTATCGTTAACAGCTCATATTTGAGGTTTTGATGAATGTATTAGTATTTTTGAGTAACTGGTAGTGAGTTATGCGGTGGTTTTGTTATTCTGATATTTGTCTTGTAAAAATATGTAATTTATATACATACATATATACACATATACACATACAAATGTATATTAATATATACATATATCTATACATATATGTGTGAATGTATATGTATATGTACATGTATATGTATATATAAATACATGTATATATGTGTATATATGTATATACATATATGTATATATATATATATATATATATATATATGTATGTATATACATATATATGTATGTATATACATATATATGTATGCATATACATGTATATATATATATATATATATATATATATATGCATGTATGTGTGTGTGTGTCAGCGAGGCGTCAGCGAGGTCTAACTAGACAAACACTTAGCTAGCATTTTGCACTTCTGAAAAATGATAGCAATTCGCTCTTTAGTGCTGGTGTAGAGTGCAGTCATTATGGCACCAGCTATAATGTGACTGTTTGAGGCTGGGATAAAACAGGGATGAGATTTTCCACTTTGCTGAACTTGGTACTAGCAGAAGCGCAAGTATAAGTTGTAAGCAATAAGTTGGTGTGACGCGGTGATTAATGACAGGTTTTAGGCCGCCGTGAAGCCAAAGAGAAGAGAGGGGGGGCGCTCTTGTAGTCGCTTGCCTCTAGTCTTCTCTAGAGTGTGCTGAGTTGACTGTTGAGTTTACCACTCTTGGTTCGGCTTAAGACTGCAGGGGAAAAGGAAGGGTGAAGGGAGAGGGGGGTGAGGAGGGGTAAGAAGAATGGAGGAGAGAGAGAGAGAGAGAGAGAGAGAGAGAGAGAGAGAGAGAGAGAGAGAGAGAGAGAGAGAGAGAACAAAAGCCCACCACACAATGCAAATTGGGAAATATAGTAAGAAAATGTAAGGGAAAGAAGATATTGATAAGCAAAGATGTGAAGTGAAGATGAATATATGACAATAATAATAAAAAGTATTATTATCACCATTGTCAACACCATCACCATCATTAATAACGATAATAATAATAACAGCAACAATAATAAAACAATGACAATAATAATTCAGTTACAAATAGAGAACATCTATAAAATGAAAACGTTGACTAAGAAAATATTCACTTTCGCCTCCCTTCCGAATAAAACCCCGGCCCCTGGACAAGGTTCTCTTCCCAGACTATCAGTAACCACAAGCCTTATGGGAACCTGTTTACAGCAAAGTGCAAATATCTTGCATTCCTCCAAGTGTTTTATGTAACGATCAACTGCTAAGTCTCACGCAAGGGACGGTGGAAGTGCAACACAGCAAACATATTTTTGTAGATTCCAATGCCTCTACAAGTGAAAGGTAAGATATAAAGAAAGTAGAAATAGATGTGAAACGTGAGTATCACCTGAATACAGTACTCTTTTTTCTGGAAGCACATTAACTTACAGATTAGCTGATGATGAAGTTGACGATGATGATTATGGTGACTATGATCATGATAATGATGGAAATATCAACAATTGCACAATATATATTTTTTTATTGTACAACAACAGTTCTACAATAACATTCACTATACTCATAATCATCATAAAAAAATAATCCGTTTCAACTGACTACGTAAACTCATGAGCGACAGATTCCGTGAACTTACGACTTAGATTCAAACGCCTGACTCACCTGTATGAGTCACTCAAGCGTAATGACGTTCCAGGTATTGAGTGACTCACCGACGTCCTTCATATTGTGCGGAGAGTCATGCGTTGTTGTTTTTCCGAGATGAGTGACAACTTCCAGTCGTTTATTTTTATGTTCATATTTATTACAATAACACGGGTCAGTGCCACGGGAAACAATTCACAAAATTACCCCGAACAAAATCGCTGAATTACATTACATAAATTGTTGCAATTCCTTCTTTTTCATTCCTTTCTTTTTTCTTTGTCTTTTTATTTATCAGTTTGCATTTTTTGCGGATGTTGACCAGCCAAACGTTCATTAGCATTCTCGCGCAAGATAGTAATGAACATGCAAAACCCTGAGCGACACAAAAATACAAACGAAAAGGGAAAAAAAAGAAACCTACTAAAATTGGACCTTACGGCGTTTTACCACAACGACGTCACTGGCAACATGACCTTCCCAAGAATACATCACTGTGAATACAATCGTTTGGGGACACCTTGGGCTCAATCGTACCAAAGGGTAAGTGCATTTTCTGTATTTGAGAGAGAGAGAGAGAGAGAGAGAAGGGGAGAGAGAGAGAGAGAGAGAGAGAGAGAGAGAGAGAGAGAGAGAGAGAGAGAGAGAGAGAGAGAGAGACAGAGAGAGAGAAAGACGGGAGGCAGAAAAAAAACAGACACAAATGATATATATACAGAGAGAGACAGCCAAGACAAAGACAAAGAAAGGAACAGAGACAGAAATACAGATGGCAAAGACTGAGAAAGGAAAACACACACACACCAACACACACACACACACACACACACACACACACACACACACACACACACACACACACACACACACACACACCACACACACACACAAGATATCAACAGTGCCATTAGTAATCAAAGCCCGTAATAAATAACAGAAAATACAGGATATGTTTTTTATTGCTTACTTGTTTGCTCTTGCTCACATTTTGCATAAACTCTTAAGACCCGAACATTAGATAAGTCATGGTAATCCAGTAAACGTACAGACAGTAAATATGTATTTTTAATCCTACTGACCTCCGTTTCACTAATTCTTCTTGCCAAATAAATAATAACGTAAACACTGCATAGATTCCAGCGCAAATTTCACGCCGGTCGCCATGAAAAAGAACCATACGTCCCTCTGAAGATTAAATAAGGATTCCATTTAACTCTATTTTATTTAATTTTATTTATTTATTTATTTCCTATGCCTCCGCTCGCCGTTACATCGTTCTCTTTATCCTCATCCCCACTCGACAACTTGTAAATAATCTTTTTGTAAACAACATGCAATGGCAAATATCTGTGCCTGTGTTTTGCCCCTCGCTCTGTTTTTCTGCGGTCTCTCAGTCTGGTCTTCCTTGTTTGCGCCTCTCACTTTCTCACTTACTATTTTCTTTTGAGCATTCCCTCCTTCCCTCTTTTAATTTTATACATTCATACACACTTTCTGTTTCCTCTCTAAATTGTTTCTCCCATATATCTTACTTTTCTTTGTCACCTTTTTTCTTTCTTTTTTCATTTCCCTATTCCCTCCCATCTCCGCTCTTCCCCTCCTTCACTCCTCCCGATTTTTTACATATGACGATGATTTTCGCTCTAAATGAGATTCATGCAAAGAAGATCTAAAGTTTGATAATTTATCACCCTTTTCAGGATTTTCAACGATCCAACGACAATCGTCAGCTTTTGCCATCCCGGGGTTTCCAGAGGTCATCGCTCCGCATAAACGATTAGAAGATTAGAAGGAAAAAAATCTGAAGGTTATCGCCTTACACACACGTGATAGCCTAGCAAGGTCAAGGTCATCGAGGAAGGCCGCGGGAAAACGTCATCCAGCACTAAAAAGTATTCCACGAAATCCGTGAGCCACACAAAGCAGTCGCCAAGGTCCGGGTCAGGGTCATTCTGCACAGCAAGGAAACCAAACACCAAAATCACCCAGGGAAAAGGTCAACTAACCTTGCGAAGATTACCCAGCAATAACAGGTCATCAAACATCACCAAAGTTAACTGCCAAAGAGCTAAGGCCAATTTGCAAAGCAAGAGGGCCGGGTCATCTTACAAGTTAGGGTTATCATCAATCAAGATTACCGTGGAAAGGGCTTTAGGTAGAAGGTCGATCTCGCGCAGGATAATCAGGGCATGCAATTACACTGCATAGCAACACGCGCAGCAACGGACAGGGGGGGGGGTGAGACGGGGGGAAAGGAGAGTGAGAGGAAGGGAGTGGAGGGGGAGGGAGGGAGAGAGAGTGGAAAAGGGGAGGGAAGGAGATGGAGAGGAGGAAGAGGGATGGGGGAGGGAGGGAGGGGAGGGGAAAGGGGGGGAGGGAGGGAGGAGAGGGGAAGGAGGGAGGGGGGAGAGAGAGAGGGAGGGAGGGAGAGAGGTAGGTAGGAGGGAGAGAGAGAGAGAGAGAGAGAGAGAGAGAGAGAGAGAGAGAGAGAGGGGAGAGAGAGAGAAAAGAGAGAGAGAGAGAGAGACGGATAAAGGGAGGAAAAGGGAAAGGAGAAAGAAGGGGAGGGGGGAGGGGGAGGGGGAGGGAAAGAGAGAAGGAAGGGAAAAGGAGAAGGAAAAAGAAAGGAAAAGGAAAAGGAAATGGAAATGGAAATGGAAAAGGGAAAGGAAAAGAGAGAGAGAGAGAGAGAGAGAGAGAGAGAGAGAGAGAGAGAGAGAGAGAGAGAGAGAGAATAGAGGAAAGGAGAGGGAAAGAAGGGAGAAAGGAAGGGAGGAAGGAAGAAGAGAGAGAGAGCTAAGTCAAGCCGGGATCCGCGTCTTCTTCCCAATTCGAATTATGAAAGGTGATCAACGCGCTAAATGTTGATGAAAAAAGTTGTGTCGTCTACGGTCAGGCGATTCGCATAGCTTGGGGTCAGAGGTCACACAGCATGTCGTCAAAGAGTCTGCAGTTCGGTACCGAGATTGTGTGACTGCAGTATATCGCTAAAGTTCACAGGTCACACCAGCGGCCGATTGCATGTTCATCCCACGCCTTCGTCACATCGAGAGAACGCCGTTTCCCAACTCCGGGCTTCGTGAGGTAATAAAAGGTAATGTCCATAAACACGGTTATCAACCGAAAAAATACAATGGACTCTTATTTTCACTACTTTATTTTTCCTTTTCTTTCTTTCTTTTTTCTTTTTTTTATCATTCCAGCTCCCTTTTTGTTTTTTTTCTAGTCATTTTATGTCCACCGCTTTTCTCATATGGTGCTCCCTTTTTGTTCTTTCTAGTCACTTTATTTCCACCGCTCTTTTTCATATGGCGCTTGCGTGTGTGTTTCTTTCTTTTCCACCCTCCCTCCTCTTTCTTGACCCTCCTCCCCACTCTCCTCTCGCTCTCTCTCTCTCTCATCTCTCTCTCTCTCTCTCTCTCTCTCTTTTCTCTCTCTCTCTCTCCTCTCTCTCTCTCTCTCTCTTTCCATCCTTCTTGGGAAAAAAACTCATCCATTGCCTGGACAATTGCACAACTGATTAAAAGGATCTATGGGATTTATAATCCATCACCACCTGTCATTATCCTCTCGAATTTCCCCACTACATTGCCTAATGCTGCTTCACGCTATATCTAATTAATTACCAGTTCACATTACATCTGTCTCAGCTTCACCGCCAGCATTACTGCTGGAAGATCACCATTACTGAAATCGTTAATGCCATCAAACCATGCATGACCTATACCTTCGTCAGTACCACCACTCTCCCACTTCATAATCAATTCTATCTCCTTCCCTTATTCACATTTGCACAAATCATATTTCATCAATTTGCCATCCAATACTCAATCATTTTCGTATATTATATTTGCCATGACAATTCTTACATATTCCATTTTTATATATATATATATATATATATATATATTATATATATAATTATATATATTATATATTTATTTATTCTATATATTTTAATCGTGTGGTGTGTGTGTGTGTGTGTTGGTGTGTGGTGTGTGTGTGGTGTG
>NW_023659046.1:0-22325 GCF_015228065.2 Penaeus monodon
TCTCGTTCTCTTTCCTCGCCTCTTTCTCCTCTCGTCTCCCTCTCTCTCTTCTCTCTCTCTGTGTTTGTCCTTTTTTTTATACTTTTGCTCGCTTTCCTCCCTCTCTCTCTCTCTCTATTCTCTCTCTCTTCTCTCTCTCTCTCTCCTTCTTCTCTCCCTCGTCTTTATCCCTCTCTCTATTCTCTTCCTCTCTCCCTCTCCCTCTCTCTCTCTCTCTCCCTCTCCGAGAGAGAGACAGAGAACAAAAGCAAGCGGCACAGAGATATAGACAGATCGAGATATAGCAATAGGAGAAAGAAAATACTTAGAGAGTGCGAGGAACGAAGATAGACAGTTATACTTAAAGTCTTTGGTTGGAATACTGAAAAGAGAAAAGGAAAAAAGAAAGGAGGGAGAACAAGAGGCAGAAATAATAAAGCGGAAAGGAAAATGACAAAAGAAAGAAACAGAAAATTAGAAACAAATCAGAGAAAGATAGAAAAGAAAAGAAAAAAACTATAAAGCAAATGGAATCAGAAAAAGAAGAGGAAGAAGAAGGGGAAAAAAGAAAAGAAAAGTTAAAAGATGTTTTTTTTGATGCAGTCTAAATATTACGTCCAAGCCGGGGGGGGGGTGTGGTTAGGAACTGATAGTCAAAATTTGCATTGAAAAGAAGAATAAGATGAAAATAAGAAAAATATAAAAGAAAAGAACAAATGAGAAGAAGATAAGAAATAAAGAAAAAAAAAGTAAAATAAGAAGAAGGAAGAAAAATAAAGAAGGAAATAAGAAAAAAAATAAAAAATAAAAGAAAAAGAAGAAGAAAAGTGAAAAAAAAATAAATTAACAAGAAAATAAAAATAAAATAAGCACACTCAGCATCCTCACATTCTAAATTACTCACTTACAACTTGCACCCTACCTAATAAGAATAAACAAACGAAAGGAATAAGAAAGAAAGAAAACTAAATCAACTCCTACGACTACTCCGACCGTGCGCATACCCGCTCCCCTGAAACAACGAAGAACAGACAGAAAAAAGAAAAGAACCAATCCCTAATCTCTCCTTCCGAAAATAACATCCATTAATCATCCCGCCTTACCCGCCTCCTCCTCCTCCTCCTCCTCTCCTCCCTTCATCCATCTCTCCCTCACCTCCCTCCATCATGCCCTCCCCCTCCCCACTATCCCCTACGAAGATTACTACAAAACGTAACTACCTAAAGAAAAATAAAGAGTAAGAAAAAGACCGACCTACAATCAATCATAATACTCTCACATACACATACGCACACACCACACACACACACACCACACACACCCCTATATTATATAGTATCTCTATATTATTAAGATAGAAAATATATATATATAGATATATAATATTATATATATAGATACATATACCCAACGCAATTATATATATAATGATATATATATAAGATATAATATATATATAAGTATATATATAAAGATATATTATATATATATCTATATTATAATATATACCACATATAATTGCGTACGTGAGCAAAAAAGGAATCTGCTGTGTTTTTTTTGTTTTAAGAGCATTATTTATATATATATATATATATATATATCTATAATAGGACATATATATATATATATATATATAGAGATATATGAGTAATATATAATATATATAATATATATATATATAATATATATATAGATAATATATATATATATACATATACAAAATAGATTGATATCTTAAGAGTAAGAGAGAGAGATAGGAGAGGATCTCTTTTTGGGATGCTGAGTGCCGATTATCTGTCGTTTTTTAAGAAACTCGTCGCTGACATTGTGCTATAAGAACGGATATTAAAAAGAATCTTCTCAGAGCCAAAGACTGATTAAGTGGAGGTCAAGCAAATCCTCAAAATTACTAATTAAATCCTGCAACAGATCGTTATTGAGTTTGTTAAGGTCACCCCAGAACGAACAATATTTTAGATAAATTGTTATTTAAGATATGCCTTATCAGAAAGGATAGGCTTGTTAGATTAAATAGTTAGCAATATTTTAGCATAAAAATTGTTTATATAAGATATGCCTATCAGAAAATTAAGACGTTTGGTTAAAGTTAATAGTTCATCAATAATAAACATTGTTTTATTAAGATATCCTTATCAGAAAATTGATAGATCTTGATCAATTCGATTTTCCGAAGATATAACTGCGTTTTTGATAAAGTTTTTTCCAAAAGAAAAGAAACTCAGTTAATTCAATCTAAATGGATTAGTTGTTAAGGATCAAATAACTTTTATCTTTTAATCAAAAGTATGCGATAGCGATTCCAGGTTAGCGATTCTCAGAGTAGGATTTATTTTCATCTCGAAAATCGAAAGAAGAAAGAAAGAAAAGGAAATGCTATTAGATTAATTCCTTTGATGTCGGATTCAGAGTAATATCTGAAAGTAATTTTGAGAGGGAAAATGGGAATAAGTTATGGGAGAGAAAGAGAGATAGAGATCGATAGAGATAGATATATAGATAGATGCTAAGAGAGAGAGAGAGAGAGCGAGAGAGAGAGAGAGAGAGAGAGAGAGAGAGAGAGAGGAAGAGGAGAGAGAGGAGAAGAGAGAGGAAGAGAGAAAAAGAGAGAAGATGAGAAAGTACGATAAGTGTAGATCGAGAGGTTTAGGAGAGAGAAGAGAGAGATGAGGAGAGAGAGAAAGAGAGAGAGAGAGAGAGAGAGAGAAGAGAGAGAGAGATGAGAGAGAGAGAGAGAGAGAAAAGAGAGAGAGAGAGAGAGAGAGATGAGAGTTGAGTGGGAAAGAGAGTAGAGAGAAAGAGAGAAAGAGAGTTTAGTTTTTTATTGCGTTTAGTTTAGTTTATTTAACTAATTCCATTTGTTTCAATGGATCTTCTTAGTGTGACGTACTGTCTATTTTCATTTTGCCTCTAAATTTCCCCTGTGTGCAAGAATGTCCGGGTTACCATCCGCCTAGCGGCGAGGGATTTAATGCATTCAGCCAATTGATAGCAGATCGCTACCGCTGAACACACAGCACCAAGAGAGATACTAAGAGATAGAGAAAAAGATACGAGAAAGAGAATAGAGAGAGAAGGAGAGAGAGAGAGAGAGCATAAAATCCAAATATAGAGTAATTTCCATACTCTGTTGCAACATCTCGAAAAAATTGTCATATGTAATATTTTTCTGAAAAAAAAGCACCAAGTGAACAGTGAAAAGGTGCTTCCAAATTAATTTTTTTTTTCTCACATAATTCTGATCTTCCTTTTCTTCTCATTCATCGTTCACTCTGTGGCCTCCATTTCTCGGTCTATTTTCACTTTCCTCCCCATTTTCCCTATTGCTTTTCCTCCACTCTATGCCGGTTCCTCTCTTCTCTCTCATCTCTCTCTCCGTCTCTCGTCGCTCTCCTCCTCTCTCATCTCTCCTCTTCCTCTCTCCTCTCTCTCTCGTTCTCCCGCCTCTCTCTCCTCGTCCTCTCTCTCTCTCTCTTCCCCCCCCCTTCTCTCACTTACACACTCTCACCCTCTCTCAAAAAATCGTCGTCTTTCGACGATGAGTCTCCCTTCCCTTCCCCCAATTCTATCATCTCCATTACATATCATCCTCGCCAGGCGCACAAAGGAGTGACTCTTCAAAGGGTACCCCACACATTCAAAAGACCTTGGTTTAAACGAACACCCCACGCAGAACGACGCACGAGTGCACAGAAAGTTTCCCCTCAACTCCAGCAAATGCGTTTTCTTACAGTTCATCTACCAACACACACACACACAACACACACACACACACACACACACCACCCAACTCACACACACCACCACATCACACACACACACACATACACACACATCTCAATTCTTAAACGAACAATTTTCTCATCGTTTTGTGTTTTGGGATGAAAAATTTACACGACAGGTCTGGAAGGAGACTATGTACGTGATTATCGTGTGTGTTATACATTCTGTTTTTTGGAAGTGTTATCTTTTTGTTTTCCGGAGGGCCGCCGTGTTATTATTATGGTTGTTATCATTATTATATTATTCTCAATTATTATTATTATTGTTATTATTATTATTTTTAATTATTATTATTATTATATATTATTATTATTATTATTTTCTTGTATTATTTTATTATTATTATTTTATTATGATTATTATTAATTGTTTATTATTATTGTTTATTGTTATGTCTTATATTATTTTGTTATCATACTCCTGACTTTATACTACTACTAACTACTACTAAATATAATAATATAATAATAATAATAATGATACTAATTCTAAATAAAATATAAGGATTATAGTAATTTTTAATCATTATTATTAGTATTATTATTATTATTAATTATATTATTATTATTATTATTTATTTTATTATTCTATTATTATTATCATTATTATTATTATTCACATTATTATTATATTATTATTATTATTATTATTATTTATTATTCATTTATGATCATTATTTATCATTATCATTATTATTATTATTATTATTATTATTATTTTTTAATATTATTATTATTGTTATTATTATTATTATTACATATATTAATTACCATCATCCATCATCATCATTATCATTATCATTCTCATTATCCAGTATTATTATTATTATGATTATGCTTATTATTTTTATATTATTATTAATCATTATTTTTAACCATTATCATTATCATCATTATCATTACATTATCATGTACATTATTATTAAATTATTATTAATATTTATTTATTGGTTATTATTATTATTATTATTATTATCATTTATTAATTATTATTATTATTCTTATTATTATTATTATTATTATTATAATTATTATTATTATTATTATTATTGTTGTTGTTTATTATTATTATTATTTTATTTTAATTTTAAATTTAAAATAACATAATATAATAATAATAATGATAATAATATATAATAATAATAATAATAATAATAATAATATAATAATTATTTTTTGTTATTGGTTATTGTTTTTGGTTTATTGTTATTATTATTATCTAATTAATAATAATAGAAATAATGAATAATAATAATATAATAATAATAATACTACTAATAATAGTAAAGAATAATAATAATAATATTATTATTATTGTTATTTTATTATTGTTATTAATTTTATTATCATTGTTATTATTATTTTTACATAGTTATTACGGTTATAATTATTTTTACCTTATTATTTTTTTTAATCAATCATTATTATCATCACTATCAATCATCATTTATCATTATTAATCATTATTATTATGTTGTTGTTGTTGTTGTTGTTGTTGTTGGTTGTTGTTGTTGTTGTTGTTGTTATTATTATTACTATTTTAAATATTATCTTTAGTATTATTATTATGATGATGAGATATGATGATGATGAAATTATCATTATTATTGTCCTTATTTATTTTAATATTAATTTATTTATAATCACATTATCATTATGATTGTTGTTGTTTATTATTATTATTACTACTAATTACTAATTATCATTATCATGTTATTTTATTATCATTATTATTAATTATTAATTATTATTATTATTTTAATTATTATTATTTATTATTATTAAGATTATTTTATTAATCTTATTAATCATCATCTTCAATCTCATTGTTTATTATTATTGTTATCATTATTCTTAATTTTAGTGGGGCCGATTTTTTATTTTTATTTTATGATGATTATTATTGTTATTATTATTATTATTATTTATTAGTATTATTATATATCATTAATTATTATTATTTATTAGTCTTTATTATTATTATTATTATTATTATCCATCTTTATTAATTATTATGTTAGTGTGTGCGTATTTACATATAAGGTTATACAATATAGTAAATATATATGTATTTAATTAGTAATATAATATATATTATTATATATATATATCTACTATATATCTATATTTAAGTATAGATATATATATAGGTATATTTTATGTGGATAGAATATATTATATATATATCTATATCTATATCAATATCTATGTTTATATCTATATCTTTCTATATGTCTTATAATCTATGTATATATATTTTTTTTTATCGGTGAGGGCTGACGTGGATCAGAGGGAACAGACAAAAGTGGAAGATTCTATTTAGGGAGCATCAAAAAAAAGAAAAAAAATATTAGGCGGTCCTATACGTCGGAGACAGGACGACAGATGGACAAAGCAATAAACAAACTGGGCTATGACAACGATACTTGACGCAATAACGAACTTTTGGAGTCCAAGACTCAAACCTTCAAGCTGATGATATATATATATATAGAATATATATCTATATATATATATATATATATATATATATAGATATATATATTAATATACATACACACACACACACACATACCCACACACCACAACACACGACCACTACAACAACACAACACACACACACACACACTCCACCCCCACATATACCACACACACACACACCCCCACACACACACACACACACACACACACACACCTACCACAAATATCTTCTATCTATCTATCTATCTTCTATCTATCTATCTATCTATCTATCTTCTACTATATATATATATATATATATATTATAATATATAGTATATATATATACACACCACACACACACACACAACGCACAAGACACACAACACACACACACAACAGAATGGACAACACACATATATAGATATATATATACACACACCCACACAACAAACACACACACTACACACACACACCAGACACACCATCACACACACACATATTATATAGATATTAAATTTAAAAAAAAAAAATATATATATATATATATATATCTAGATATCTATCTATCTATCTATCAATCTATCTTCTATCTATCTTCTATCGATCTATAATATATATATAATATATATATTATTATATAATTATATATATATATATTATAATATATATAATTTATATACATATCACACACACACACATTAGCACATATACGACCACATATATTTATACATACATACATATAGATATATATATATATATATATATAAAAAATATATATATATAGATAGAGATATAGATAGATAGATAGATAGATAGATAGAGGATAGATGGATGACTGATAGATATATAGAGAGATAGACGTAACAGATAGATATACAGAACGATAGATAACAAGACATACAGAATAGATAGGTGTTTAGACATGACAGATAGTAGATAGGTTGTAAGATACAGGATGAGACGCCAGTAAAGAGTTTCTTTTCTCTTCAGTGGCGATCTATGTAAGAAAAAGGCGTATTACGGGAATTTTTATAAACTACCTGTAACTTTATCCAAAATCCTTAAGCTACACGAAATTACAACTCAAACGAGGTAAAAAAATAAAAATAAAAAGATGAATAAAAAACGAGGTTTGCAACCGATGCAAAGATTTCTCAAGGAATAAAGTGGCTTTGGTGCATTTTTTTTTTTCTTTGGCAAAGAACGTTATTTTTTCCTCAACTTAACCTTATAAAACTGTAAGGGTCCTAGATATTTTATTTTTGTTTTTCTAAAAAACACGATAAAGGTCTAAAACAGCATGTATGGACGTGAGATGCCTCAAACAGTTTTCCCCTAATAAATTTAGGCTTCTCTTTCCTGTCTATGTAGAAAAAGTTAAAATGTAAAGAAGCCGTTATTTCTTACAACCGATCGGGAATTAAAAGAAATGGTATTTGATTTGCTTTTTTCCCCTTTTATGTGGTTTTATATGTGGATGCACATAGAAGCACATACATACATAATTGATATGGATATATAGTTATTCATATCTGTAATGAGATATGAATCTATGAATATATATTCATATCCACTTATATTACTTTTTTATTATATTCATATATATCCGTGAAATACATATATTCCTGCAGTGGGTCCCTCGTCCCTCCCCTCTGTCCACTTCTCTCTCATTCCCTCCCTCTCTTTTCCTATATCTCTTATATTCTCTCTCAATTCTCCCAATTCTTCCCCCTCCATCTCTCTCATCTCTCTCACCCCCTCTACTCTCTCCATCTCTCAAATCTCCTCCCTGTCTCTCTTTTTCCCACTACCATCTCTCATTCTCTCTCGCTCTCTCTCCTCTTTGTTCCCTCTCCTCCCCTGTATTTCTCATCTTCGCCCTCTCTCGCATCCCCCCCCTCTCCTACTCTCTCTTTCTATCTCTCAGTGTTCTCTATGTCTTAGCGAGTTGCATACTTTACCCTTCTATGTATATCCTCAACCATCTTATCACAGGAATAGAAAAAAAAAACATTGGAGGGGGGAATACTCAGCAATTTGTGCCGTATCATCTGGCCGTGCTTTTTATTTGCTTGACATGGGTGAATAATTTTCCATTTTCCACCATTCTGTCTTTCCGTTTCGGTCTGAATTAAAATCCATTTAAATTTTAAACTTTGTTCCCCAGATTCATAGATCTTTTTTTTTCATTCCCTCTCCGTCTAAAATTATTTTGGATCTTGCAGATTTTCCCCCCCCCCCTTTATAAGGATAATTAAAATCCTTCTGACTTTACCCTCATTATCTGATTGTGTTTTTTTGTTGTTTTTAATTCGTTTGCTTTCTCTCTCCGTCGCTATTTTTTTTTCTTTTTATTTCTCTACTCTATATCTCTCTCTTTTTTTTCTCTCTTTCTTTCTCATCCTCTCTCCTCGTCTCATCCCCGTCCCCCCCCCTCCTCGCTCCTCTCTCACCCGAGCTTCTTCTCTCCCTTCTTCTCGTCTCCATGCCCCCCCCCCCTTTTTTTTCCCTCGCTCCTCTCTCTCATCGCTCTCTCTCTCGGCGGACTCTCTCGCTCCGCGCTCTCTCCTTCCTCTCCTCGAGATCCCCCTCCGTCCTCCCCTTCCTTCTCCTCTCTCCACTCTCCTCTACTCCTCACTCTCTCTCTCACGCTCTCGTCTCTCTATTTCTCGTCTCTCTCTCTCTCTTCAGTTCCTCTCTCCCTCAGTGCGCTCCACCCAATCCTCTCTCCCCTCTACTCCAGGCTCCCTCCTCCCCTCTGGTTCTCTCTCCCTCCTCTCGTCCTCTCTCTCCCTCTCTTCCCTCGAGTCGTTCCCCCCCTCTCTCTCTCTCTCAACCTCTCTCTCTCACCCCTCTCTCTCTCATCTTCTCCCTCATCTCTCCTCTCCTCTCTCCCTCCAGTTTCGCTGCCTCGGCCTACTCATCTCTCTCACCTCCTCTTCTCCTCTCGCCTCTCTCTCATCTCCTCTCCTCCTCCCTCTCTCTCTCCTCTCCTTTTCCTTCGATCTCTCTCTCGTCTCTCTCGTCATTCCCGCGCTCTCTTCACTCTCTCACCTCTCTCTCTCTCTCCTCTTTCTCTTCTCCCCTCTCCCAGCTGCCGTCCGGTCATCTCTCCCCTCTCTCTCTCCTCTCTCTCTCCTCTACTCTCTCATCTCTCTCTATATCTATCTATTCATCTTTAACTCTCCACTTTTGCACTCCCATCCCTGCAATCTCTCTCTCGCTCTCTCTCTATCTATCTATTTTGTGTCTCCCACTCCTCCCTCCCTCCGCCAATCTCTCTCTCTCCTCTTCTCTTTCCTTCCCTTTCTCTCCCTCTCTCTTTCTCTCTCTTACACTCTCTTACTCTTTCTCTCTCTCTCTCTTTTTCTATGCCTGTCTGTTTGTATCTTCTCTCTCTCTCTCTCCTCTCTCGGGCCTCTCCTCTATCTCTCATCTCCCTCGCCTCTCCGTCATCCTGCTCTCGTCCCTTTGTTTCTCATCTCCTTCGTCTCCTCCCTCCTCTCATCCTCTCCACCCAATAAGTCATCTCCTCTCTCACATCTCCTCTCTCAACCAACGTCTCCCTCCTCTTCTCTCCTCCCTCTCGTCTCTCTCCTCCTCATCTCTCCTCGTCTCTCTCGTCTCTCTCTCTTCCTTCTCTCTCAACTCTCCTCTCTCGTCTCGCCTCTCTCTCTCTCTTCTCTCTCCCCATCTCTCTTCTCTCACTGTCTGTCTCTCCTCTCTCTCTCTCTCTCTCTCTCCTCTCGCTCTCTCTCCTCGCTCCTCTCCTCGTCTCCGTCCCTGATCCCTCCCCTCTCTTCCTCTCTCAGGAGCCCTTCCTCGCCTCTTCTCCGGTACTCTTCATCCCTCAGTTCTCTCTTCTCTCCTCTGTTTTCTCTCCTCTCTCTCTGTTCTCTTTTTCTTCTCTTCCCTTACTCTCGTCTTACTCTTTCTCTTCTTTCTCTCTTTTTTCTGCTTTCTGTCTCTCCTCTCTCTCTCTCCTCTCCCTCGTGCTCTCTTCCTCGTCTCTCTCTCGCTCTCTCTCCTCATCTCTCCGTGTTCTCTCAGCTCTCTCCCCCTTGGCCCTTCTCACTCTCCACCTCTATCCGTCCGTCTCTCTCCATCGTCTCCGCTCACATCATCGCCATCTCCATTCGCTTCCTCTTCCTCTCTCTCTCTCACTGCCTCTCTCAATCTCCCCGTCTCACCCGTCTCCCCTCCAGTTCCTCTTCTCTCTCCATCTCTCCGCTCTCCGCTCCTCAAAGTCTCTCCTCCTCTCCATCCTCTCTTGTCCCTCCAAAATCTCCAATCTCTCGTCTCTCTCTCCTCGCTCTCTCTCTCTGAAATATCAAGGGATTAATTATGATGAGGACAAAGCCTAGTGAGTATGGAGGATAAAAAGTTAATGATGGTGATGTGGAATAAGGTCGATGTAGTTTAATGATCATGTTAATGAGAAATGAAAATGATGATGATGATGGATGAATGGTGATGATGAGATGATGAAAAGAAGGTGATGATGATGAAGATGATTATTTATATGATATTGCTAATATATGGTAGCGGGATGGAACTGATGGTGATGATATGATGAGGATAATGAGAGTGAATGGATTTACACTAAGTATTCTGCGTGAAGGTGATGATGAATGACAGTGATAATAAAAGATCGTGATTGTGATGATAGTAAACTAAAATATATGACAATTGAAAATTAATCAGGCAGCGGTGGTTATAATATTAAAGTAAGATATTCAATGATAATGCAAAAGAAGCTCGGAGTCTTCTGTACAAATTATTTTATATCGCACGAAAAAAAATTATCTATTTTTTATTTATATGTATATTTATTTATTCATTGTTCGAGACAGGAAAAAGCTAAAGAGAGAGATAAAAAAAACAGATAAGAATGACTAATTTCATGTGTAAATTTTCACCGACATCTTTTTTTTTTATATTGGCAAAAGTTGCTTCATAAATACAATTTTTAGCGAATCCAAAAGTCTTTTTCCTATGCATGCTCCAACTCGTATATGTTTTGTGAGAATGAAATAATCTGTAGCCGATGATTGCTACTTCTAACAAAAAAAAAAAAAAGAAAACAAGAACACAGAAATAAAGAAAAAAAAAAAAAAAACACGATTTCCTGAATAAGTCATTCTTAAATCTTTCGTTTGTTTTATGTTTTCAGATAACCAGAACGCAGGATTTTTTTTATTAAATTATTATAATATTATTTTTATTATATATATATATATATATATATATATATATATATTATAATATAGTAGTATATATATATTATATATAGTATATAATATATATATTTGTTTGTGTGTGGTAGTTTTGCTATGTCGACTATGTGTTACTGAAACTGATGTGCATCCACAAACACACACACACACATAATATATAATAATGTGTGTGTGTGTATATATTATTATATATTATATATATATTATAATATATATATATATATATATATATATAATTATTATATATATTATATATATATATATATATTTCATATATATTTACATACTGCATGCATAAGGTATATTAACATATAGCATATATACTTGAATTAATTAATTAATTGATAAATTTATCATACTTATTTTACAGTTAAATGGTTATGTGTGTGAACGCAGTACATATAGTCTGTTCCTCCTCCTCCTGCGCTGGCCTTCATTCACAAATTCAAATAGGATTTTGACTAAATGTGTGGAGAAAAACAAAAAAGTTGGTGAATAAAATAGCCGGGTAAAAAATTCAACTACCATGCGCTGTCTCATGTTCTATATGATAACAGGAAGTAATGAGGAAGTTTGGTATGAGGATTGTTTTCAAAGTCATCGTATGGAAATTTTCGTAAGTTTCGTAAAATCCATATATTCCGGTTTAATTAGGTATGTGAGTCAATTGCGAAAAAGTTATAGATAGATACTATTTTTGCCTTACTCTTTTCCTCTCTCGTCTTTCTCTTTCTCCTCCTCCTCTCTCTCTCTCTCGCTCGGTCTCCTCGCATCCGAACTCTCAGTCTTGGTCTCCTCTCCTCATCTCTCTCTCTCTCCTCTTTCTCGTCCTCCCCATCCTCCCCCCTCCTCTCCCTTTCTCTCTCCTCTCCTCCCCTCTCTCTCCTCCCTCTCTCCTCTATTCCCTCCCGTCAACCTTCTCCCCTCCCCCCTCCCCTCATCCCCCCCCTCTCTCTCCTCTTCTCTCCTCTCTCGCTTCTCTCCTCCTCTCTCTCTCCGCCTCCCTCTCCTCCTCCCCTTATCTCCCTTACCCCCCCACCGCTCTCCTCTCTCCGCTCTCCGCTCTCTCTCGTCTCCTACTATCTCGTCTCGTCTGTCTTCTCTTTCTCTCTCTTTCTTTCTCTCTCTCTTTCTCTTCTCTCTGGTCTTTCTCTTTCTTTCTCTCTGTCTTCCTATTTCTCTTCTGTCTTTCTCTCTCCTTCTCTCTCGTCTCCTCTCTCTCTCTCTCTCGTCCACTCTCCGTCATCGGGTCGTGCCTCTCCCCCCTCTCTCATCTCTCCCTTCTCTCCCTCTCTCCCTCTCCTCTCTCTCTCTCCTCTCATCTCTCTCCCGTCTCTACTCTCATCTCATCTCTCTCTCTCTTAACGCTGTCCTCTCCCTCTCTCTCTTCTCCTCGTCCTCCTCTAACTCTGTCTCTCTCTCTCTCCCCCCCTTCTCTCTTCTCTAACCTCTGTCTCTCCCTCTTTCCTCTGTCTCTTCCCTCTCTCGTCTACTCTCTCTCTCCCCTCCTCCATCCCTCCATTCTCATCCCTCGCCTCCTGCATCAGTTCTGCTCGTGTCTGATATGCTTTGTTAATCCTATCTGTCCATTTTTTTCACGGTGACTGAAATGGAGTAAATTTTCCGTTCCACTAAAAACTCTGCCTTCATAAAGATTATGAAACCCGGCTTTGAATCACTGTCTTTGCATAGATTAAATCTGTTTAGCTGTTCTGTCTGTCTGTCTGTCTGTCCTGTCCTGTCTGTCTGTCTGTCTCTCTCTCTCTCTCATCTCTCATCCTCTCTCTCTCCATTCCATCTCTCCCCCGTCATCTCCTTCCTCTCCCCGTCTCCTCTCCATCCTTCTCCTCTGCTCCTCGCTCCCCCTCCACTCTTCTCGCCTCATCCTCTCCGGAACTCTCCCTCCTCCACCTCGTTCCTCGTCCCGCTCTCCTCCCTCTCTACGTCCTTCTCTCGCTCTCTCTCCTCTCCTCTCTCTATATTTATATATATATATATTATATTATATATAATATAACATATATATATGTGATATATATAGGCAATACCATCGATATACATATAGATATATATATATATAATATTATATATTATATATGTCTGTTGCTATTACATTATAGATAATATATATATAATATTTATATATATATATATATATATATATAATATAATATCTCTATATATACATATATATGTATATATATATACATACACATATATGTAATATAATATATATATATTATATTATATAAACCAAAAAGATTATATATGTATATATATACATACATATAAATACATATATACATCTACATACATACATATATTTATATTACACATAAATATATATGTCTATATATAGCTATATGTAGTACACATATACACATATTGTGTGTCTGTGTGTGTGTTGTGTGTGGTGTGTGCATACACACCACACACGTACACACACACACACGGTGGGACAATATTATATATATATATATATATAATATTATATATATATATATATATATATATATCTCATATATATCTGTTATCGATGTTTTTGTGTGTGGGGGTGTGTGTGTTGTGTTGTTGTGTGTGCATTATTATGTATAACAATACTGAATAATATATATGCATATATATTATATATAATATATATATATAATATATTAATATATTATATTATATATATATATAATATTACTATCTAATATATATATCGATTATATATATAGATTGTGTGTGTGTGTGTGTGTGTGTGTGTGTGTGTTGTGTGTGTGACTGTGTTTGTGTGTGTGTGTGGTGTGTGTGTGTGGTGTGGGTATGTGTGTGTGTGTGTGTCTATGCACACCACACACACCACACCCACACACACACCCAATATATATATATATATAGTATATATATTATATTATAATATATTATATATATATATATTATAATATATTATACTTATATACATATATATATATGTATATATATATTCATATATGTATACATTATATGCACCACACACACCACAACACACACATACACATAGATAGATACATATATAATATATATATATATATATAGTATAGTATATATCTATATATATATATATAATATATATATATATATAGTTATGGATATAAATATATTTATATATATATCTATATATATATAATATATTAACTTAATAGATATGTATATATACACACATACATATATATATACATACACATATATTTATATTATCGTACAAGATTAAATATATATAAAAATATGTATGTATGTATGTATGTATGTATGTATGTATGTTGTATCTATCTCCCTAACTCTCTCTCTCTTCCTTTCTCTCATCTCTCGTCCTCCTCGGTCTCATCCTCTCCTCATCGTCTCTCTCAGAGTTCCTCTCTCCTCTCATCATCGTCTCTCTCTCTCTCTCGTATAGATATATATCTATATATAATATATATATATATATATATTATATTGTTGTCTATCCATCATCCTGTCCATCTACTAACTACGTAATTATTTCACTAATCTATCTATCTATCTATCTATCTATATATCACACAACACCACACACACAGCACACTACACACACACACAACAAAACATGTGTGTAGTTGAGTGAAGCTTGCATGTGTATGTATGTATATGTATTATTGCAAACAATAAACATATCCTTTGTTTTGTTTGATCTAAAAAATATTCCTTTCTGCGTTCGGAATTTTATTATGGTGTTTTCTTTTATGACCAGCTTTTTATCCACCACCTTCTCACCTACATAGCACACACCACACACACACACACACACACCACACACACACACACATCACACACAACGCACACCACACACCACACACACAACAACCACACACACAAGGACACACGCACAGTGCCACACACGCAACACCACACCCACACTCATACACACCGACAAACACATACACACATGCACACACACACACACACACAACACACACACACACCACACACGATCCCACAGACATCCAAATACACCAAACACACCCACAACACCCCACTCACCTATTTTAAAAGAAAAAAAAATCCTACATTTCAAGGAAACGCGATTTTTCCAAAGAGACTTTGGTATCTGTTGTATATGATGTGTATTTTTGTATTATGGATTATATGCACTGTTTACAGAGCAAATAATCGGGTATGAATGAAATCTTACTAAGTTAATTGTTTTGTTTTGCGCTGATTCAGAGTTTATATACAAATTTGAGTTTACTGTTTTGACTGCATTACTGGGAGTTGGTTACTACGTATAATGAAAACGATTATGTGATGATAGGATGGGGGTGATGATGAATTCTCTGACCGTATTTGGCAATTTGTTTGTCAAAATAGTTTTGGCGGTAACGCATATTCTTTAAATGCCTGAAATGTATGAGGGAGTGCAATACAACGGTGTCTAAAGAATAGAGTGATATGATGCTGGATGATGAACGATAGTGATATTGCGATGGTGAATAATGATGATACTTACCACCTGCAGTGCTTCGAAATTTATCATGATATCGACGGTATTTTGAAAAATTCTAGCACAACCATCATCCAGGAAAAGCATGAGAATTATTAGTTATTAAAATAAAACTGTCGTCGTTACGCTATGAAAACATAACACAATATTAATAATGAATAGTAATTTAAATCATCAATAATATCAATAAAAAAGATATATCAAAACATTAATAACAATACTTCCCTCCTACTACTAATTCCCTAACAATAACATAGAGATAAAGCGGGGACAGGCAACACAATAAAAAAAATTTCAAAAGAATTATATTAAATGAAAAACCCGCAATGCATAGTAGATGATAAGCTCGTTTCTGAATGTGGCTGTGGCCAGACGAGCGATATTGATGGGATTTGCAGTTCCCTTTTCTGTTATGCAACATTTCATGAAATTCTTGCGTTCTTTTTGCAAAGTCGTGGTGTAATCTAATTTTAGTACTATTTTATTGTGTGTATTCATTGACTTTGTATTTATTTAATTTATTTATTTTTTGGTGGAGGGATTGTATGTTTTATACTTTGTTCCTTCGTTATTCTCATTTTTAGTCAACCGTATTTCGCATATGGATATTGACTCATCCCTGATATTCCTGAGTCTGCGCAATTAAGTACTCTGTATAATCAATCCACATTGTTACCGTCCCTCTTGTCCAATGGCAATTTCTAACTACTCTACATGCCCAGGGTTTCTGCTAAAAATACCACACTAAACTCCTCTGCAACTGCAGTGTCATTTAATTGACTTCCACACCTAAAAAGAGAAATTCTAGGAGAGCGCTTGCAGTATACTCCTTTTTGGACACAGAAAAGTACAAAATCGCAATTTATATTATATCCAATTGCTTTAACATATACCAGGGACAAAATGTCGAATCAAGAAATCGGTTCTTATGATATCAGTGGGTTCGAAAAATTAAACGTTTTTAGGAAACAGAGATAACTAGAGAGAGAGAGAGGGGAGAGAGAAAGAGAGAGAGAGAGAGAGAGAGAGAGGAGAGGAAGAGAAGAGAAGAGAGAGGAGAGGAAGAGAGAGAAGAAGAGAGAGAGATACAGAAGATAAGAGAATAAGAATACGAGAGAGAAAAAACAGACGATAGTGAGCGGACCAAAAGTCGCATATCTGAACACATACTGATAGTATCCCCCCCTCCCTTTCGAACTGGGGATATTTTGCAACGATCACGGCCTTTTCTCTCAGCAATTTTTCTTCCCCCTCCCACTCACTCCTTCCCTCCTCCTTCCCTCCCCGCCCTTATCTCGTCTCTCTCGAGTTCCCTCCCTCGCCTTTTGTTACATTGCCCTACGACCCGCATCATCAACCTACCCCGCCCCCCCCCCCTCGTTTCACCTCGTTCCCACCTCCCTCCATCTCCTCTCGCTCACGCCCAACCCATTTGCAAACTTTCGCTTATCCTCATCATGTCCTCCATAATGTCTACTATCTTAAAATCTCAATTTCCCTTCCCACGCTTGTCGTACCTCCTACTCCCCCCTCCTCTCTCCTGCTCTCCTCTCACTCACACCTTTCCTTCCCCCCGCTCTTCCCTCCCCTCCCTCCCTCCCTCGCCCCTCCCCACCGCCGGACACTCCCTTATCAAAGACAGTGGGAATGTGCACGCGGGATCCCTTGTAGGTGGCCTGCAGGGACCAGCACTTGGTGTGCCTGATGCTCAACGGGCAAAGCCATTCTTCTCGGACAAACATTTCCCTCAATTACCCCGCCTGAAGAGATGCCCGAAAAATTGCTCCTTGCATTTTTTTGTTTGTTCTGGTAGAGAAAGCCAAATAACAGTACTAAGGAAAGCAAGGATAATATTTTTTGCCGTGTGTAAGGAAACAAAAGAAATGCCACAGCACGCACAACACACACACACACACACACCCACACACAACACAACACCACCACACACACAAAACACACACCAAACACAAACAACACAAACACATATTATATAATATATATGTTTATGTGTGTGTTGTGTGTGGTGTGTGTGTGTGTGGTGTGTGTGTGTGTTGTGTGCCGTGTGTGGTGTGTATATATATATATATATTAATATTGGAGATATATATATACTACTATATATATATATCTAATAGATATATATATTATACATATATATGTATATATATAGAGGTATATTTATATATACTGTATCCATATCTGTGTGTGTGTGTGTTTGTGTGTGTGTGTGTGTGTGTGTGTGTGTGTTTTATACATACATACACACCACATATCGGTGTTTGTGTGTGGTGTGGTATATCTTATCGATATAATAGTATAATATATATTATAGTATATAATATATAAGATATAGATATATTATATATATACTCTATATTAGCTATATGTATGTAGTAAGGTTATGTATCATACTGATATATTTCCTAAATATAAATATGTATATATATACGTATACTATATAATGTATGTATGTATATACATATATATTATATATATATATTATATATATAATAATATATATATGTATATATGATATATATATATTAATATATATATATTATGTATATTTATATATTATATATATCTTATATCTATATATATATAAGATATAATATAGATAGGTATAGATATATATATACATATATATTATATACCGACATACATTATTAGGTTATCCGTATATCTCTTATACATATTAGATTTGATATATATATCTTATATACTACATACATACCTACATATATATATATCTATATATATATATATATATATATATATATATATTATATATCTATACACAACACACACACACACCAAACAAAAAACAGATATGGTGTGTGTATGTATGTAGATAAACACACACACACACACACACCCACACACAACACACACCAGATATGTATACAGTTATATAAATATTCCTATCATTATACATATATATATAATTATATATATATATATTATATAGATTATATCTTTTATTTTTTGTATTATACAAATTATTGCGTAATATACAAACCTCCCTGTTGACGAGAACGACCGACTACGCTACCCCCCCACGCATAACTGGCTGGCGAAATGTAAACAAACATATTTACTAAACTTTTACAAGCAGCAATATGGCATGATGTCACTTAGTGAAATCCGTTTTGACACTTTTCTGACCTATGTGTACTTGAGAAATGATATAGAAGGTGCTTACTCGTCGGCTGTAATTTCACAGAAAGAAGTGTTAAACGCAAAGTGTTACCAGACAATGCAAACAGAACTATAAAAGTGTCCATAACATTTCTCGATCAAGTTCTTACTCAACTTCTTCGTCTTTCTTCTTTTTCTTTTTCTTCTTCTTCTTCTTCTTCTTCTTCTTTCGTTTCCTTTTTTCTTTCTTTACTTTTCTGCTATTATATCCTTTTTCTGTCTTCATGTATTCACTATTACTTTTATCATTATCATCCGTATCCTTACTTCAATAATTAAGTTACCACTGTTATCATTAAAATTCTAAAATAAAGATTAAAGTGGTAAATAAATATCATTGCAAAAAAGCATGCAATACTAATACCCTACACTTTAAAGTTAATAGGCTCTAACTCCTTACTGTTCTTATAGTAATTATGCAAAATACAAGTAACCGTGGAAAAGTCGTGTTTTTCGGTCTGTTAAAGGTTTGATGGAATCCCCCCCCCCCCCTAAACAAAAAAAAAACGTAATTATTTTTTACGTGTAATATTGTATCAAGGAATTATTTGTGAGTTAGGATGCAACAGTATACAAAGCATACTCCAGAGAAAAATCAAAATTCATTTAGATTCGTGAATAATAATGTTATACTTACTTCCGACAAAATGAATTTTAGCGCTCGATATCACTTAATTAGTTAATATTTCATATCCATTTTGACAAGCACTTTATGAATGCACACTATTCTATAATGTATATTCATTGGCATGACTTCAAATGTACTTCAGATCACACACACACACACACACACACACACACACACACACACACACACACACACACACACACACACACACACACACACACACATATATATATATATATATATAATATATATATATATCTATATATATATATATATATATTATATATATGTGGGTGTGTGTGTGTGTGTATAATATATACATAATATATACATATATATATATATAATATATATATATTATAATATATATATATATATATAATTATATTATATATCTATATATATATCATATATATATAGAAATAGACACACACACACACACACACACACACACACACACACACATGCTAGATTGTCTACAATTATGTATTTCTGATTATATATATGTATATATATGTATATATATATATATATATATATATATATATATATATATATATATATATATATATATAACACACACACACATACACACACACACACACACACACACACACACACACACACACACACACACACACACACACACACACACACACACACATATATACACACAGTGAGAGAGGGAAAGAGAGGTTAAAGGTTAAAGGTTTGGTTTGATCCCATTTGTTGCAATGGATATTCTTGGTGTGACATACTGTTTGTTTCAATTTGCTTCTAAATGACCCCCGTGTGCGAGGAGTGGCCGGGGTTTCTATCCACTGGTGGCGAGGGATTTGAACGCAGGTCAGCAAGATTGCTAGACGAGATCGCTAACGCTGCACCACACACAGAGAGAGAAAGAGAGAGAGAGAGATAGAGAGAGAGAGAGAGAAGGAGAGGGAGAAAGTGAAAGGAAAAGAGAAATCTAATTTATACAGTACAATCTAGACTACAATTTCGTTGTCGCGGTGGATGTAAACAAACTCCCTTTTCAGCTTAGTTAAATTCACTTTCAAAATATCGTAATTCTATTTTATGAATGTCACTTTTGAAGATTTGAAGACCATCTGACTAATCAAAACAATTAATGAACCTGGATTGCCATATAAAGGTCAAAACATCGCCACGCAAAGAACTATCGACGTAGTGTAAAGAAGAAAAAAGTATAAGAAAAAGAAAAAAAGTAATAATAATCATAATAATAATAATAATATAATAATAATAATATAATAATAATGATGATAATAATAACAACAATAAAAATGATGATAAAACAAGACTAAAGACCGGAAGTGCCTTTGTTTACCCCCACGCTCTAAGCTATGCATTTCCCCCATTCTTCCATCTGTGTTATATAGCACGTGTTTCATCCGGCGCCAGATAGCGAGGCCTCGACCCCAGCAGCGCAAGGAACTCCACACCCTGACTGCAGTTCGAGTGCCGCCAAGACGAAACGCGTAATAATAATGCATCTAGACGCAACACACGAGGGCAAATATGTTTTACTGTGTCTATTTGGAGAACAAGATGAACACGCAAGGAAGCATACGGGCTGTGTATTGCTATAATTCGTTTTTGTTTGCTGATTGATAATGATTTTTAATTTTTTTTCTTCTTATTTGAATGATTGTGATATACTTGATTCGTGGATGTAACGGAGTGTAACCCATTTAAATATACTGTAAATGATTCGATGTAGAATTGCTTACGTGCCTGCAAGTAAACAAAATAACTTTTAATTTTCTTGAGGCGAAATCTCAGATTCATACGTTTTGTTGTGCAAATGCCGTTTTAAAATATACATTTCTATCTGGTTATATTCCCTGTCATCTCACCTTCGACTATCCATGCCTTTTCAGAGAATATAGATAAAGAACGAGAGAGAAAGAGAGAGAGAGAGAGAGAGAGAGAGAGAGAGAGAGAGAGAGAGAGAGAGAGAGAGAGGGGGGGGAGGGGGGGGAGGGGGAGGGAGAGGGGAGGGAAGGTAGGGGAGAGGGAGAGGGAGAGGGAGAGGGGGAGGGAGGGGAGAGGGAGAGAAGAGGGAGAGAGAGAGAGAAGAGAGAAGAGAGAGAGAGAGAGAGAGAGAGAGAGAGAGAGAGAGAGAGAGAGAGAGAGAGAGAGAGAGAGAGAGAGAGAGAGAGAGAGGGGGGGGGGGGGTGGGAGAGCGAGACCACATGAGAGACCGGTCTATGGAATACAGGTAAAGGATAACTGTACCTTGACTTTAGCACAATATATCAATCATACTATAAAGCAGTATCTTATACACACTGCTACACATTATGTCTATAATACCGATAAAGATAAGATATTATTAGACAAATCATAAACAGCAGTAAAGAGAAGAGAAGAGTAAAGAGACAGATAAAAAAATATTTAAGTGAACTACTGAATTTTTTTATTTATTTATTCTTGATTCATTATGCTATGCCAGTGTGCTTCTTTGTACACCTACTTACATTATGTTATACTGATAGAAATTTGATTAAACAAAGCAT